>NC_054537.1:25959451-26216257 GCF_017654505.1 Polyodon spathula | reverse complement strand
GTGGCAGTGAAGGCTGCAGGGGCGACGTCAGACCAGGAAATGAAACGGAAACACAGAATGTAAAGGCAAACTGAGGCGCTCAGCTTTTTAGTAATTAAAACAAAAAACAAACAGTTGAAAGAAAACACAAACTAATGGGCACATTGGCCCAAGAAAAATAACACACACAATAACAATACTTTCTCAAAAACGAGTTCGCTGGCTGGTAGCATTCACTATCACTTTAACTCCTCTAAACTCTCCTCTGCTCTGAGCCCAGAGTGAGTCTTTTATACTGTGGTTGGAGCCTTAATCACCCATTAAAATAATTACCTTATTAAGGCTCCAGCCACATTCCCATGAGCTACTCGGGATGGGGATTCAACCCCAACCCTGCCAACCACATTTTTCGCTGGTCTCAAACAACAATGCTCACACACAAATACATACAATAATAATACTAATAGTAATAATACTAATACTACCACTTGATGTACTACAACTAAAATAAAATAATAATAATACTAACTAATCATACTAATACTATAATATTATAATACTAATACAATATAAATATACACATGTGTAAATGTAAATATGCACAAGTGGTGGTGCCACTAGCACAGTTTCTCCAGGACAGCAAACAAAACTGTAGTTTAACATACGTTAAAACTAATGTTTGAATTCAAAAATATGTTGCATCTGTTTCTTCTGCTGTAGTTTTACCAGTTAGTTAACATTTTTTGTTTTTGTTTGTTTGTTTGTTTACATATTATTCTGATACACCATGTTGTGCACGTTTGATGCCTTTCTGGAGCACCGGTCAACCCGAAGTACATTTTTGTATGCAGAAAATGATTACAGCAAGAGTTGGGAATCTCGCTTCCATGTTTTTTCCAGAACTAGTAAACGTTGCATTTAATTTCACTGACAGCTTCAGAGTAAGCACGGTATTTACGTTGTGCTACACAGTTGCCTTCAAACAGGAGAATAGCTTCAAACACCTTTTTTTTCAGCAATGCTGAGATACTTCGATTGATTTGGGTCAAAGACCTGACAGGCATTGAAAACTGTAGTTGCAGCTAGACAAAATCGGGCAGTAGAGTTGCTCCTGCATGTATGTTTAAATCAACTGACAGCGCTGAAAAAATTGAAAATGTGAATGGCTATGAAAAGTCCTTGCCTACCTATCTGGTCAGTGGTTATTCCACTGCCAGTCTGATCCCAATGTAACTTGGACAAGAGGCTCAGTATGTCACACACCACACACAGCGTCCAGTTCACAATCTTTATTATTTCTTTCTTTAAAACACTAATACAAGTGAGGTAATAACAATTCACACACAGAAACCCAGAACCCCCCTGGATTACAACAATAACAACCATTAACACAATTTTGTTCCTGGGTAGTAAGTGTTATTTCCTAATTGGTTATGCCTCAAAAGTATAGAAAATGGCTATTATTCCCCACAAACTTTGCTTTTGTGACCAGGACAGTGATAGTTAAAAATATTACTATTTCTAATGGGAAAACGGGCAAATGTGTGTCTTTTCGTTCACATAAAGTCAGAAAAAAAACAACATATGAATCCAAAAATTAACATGTATTTATACTAAAGTAATACAAAAATGACTACAAAAGATTTAGAAGTGAGTAGTTTTTTGAGATTTATGATTATACTGTATTTACAGTATATACAAGTTGGTATCCCCTTGTCGGCCTAGTGAAAGATTGTCAATAGCCACCTTGTGCATGGGATACAAACTAAGGACCGGAATTATAGGGGTCCGATTTTCTGGTCGTCTTTTCGTAACTACACACACAGGACGTCGCCTGTCCGTGAAACAGGAGGTTAAGTAGTTATAGAAGAGTTGTGATACCCGGGCATTTTTTTTGGTTCCTGGGTAGTAAGTGCTATTTTCCTAATTGCTTATGCCTCAAAAGTATAGAAAATGGCTATTATTCCCCACAAACTTTGCTTTTGTGACCAAGACAGTGATATTTTGAAATTTACCTATTTTCCAGAACATTCCAGATAGATTCAGTGCTGAGTAAACTTGGAGTAACTTCTAGAACTTTCTAGAACTTTCCAGTAATATAAATAATAATATAAATACAGGGGCCTTAAGCCCACCAGTTCAGTTTAGTTCCAGCTGCCTAAGTGGATACATATCTGCATTTTTCTGAGATGGCATCAAGAGGCTGCAAGCATCCGGCAGACGCATTTTGCTATGTCTGCGGCCAATTTATCAAGACAAGAGCGAAAAAGTACTCCGTGGAAGCATCTGCTAAGATGTGTGAGGCCTACAAGGCATATTTCGGCATGCCTGTCGGGGATCAAGACAAACCCTGGGCACCTCATTTCACCTGCGAGCACTGCAAAAAAAAAAAACTCTGGAAGGTAAGATGGACAATTGTTGCTCGGAATTTTATGTTATAAAATTTGTTAAAATTTTTAAAATTGTAAAAGTTTTTAATTTTAAAATGTTTTACAATTTTCAATGTTATTGAAAAAATATATCATATATGAAAAATGTTGCGAGAATCTCTTACACATTAGTCATGGGTGAAATAAATGTATTTTTGTAGGATGGTACAGAGGGGAAAAGAGAGCCATGAAGTTCGCTATCCCAAGAATTTGGCGGGAACCCACTGACCACTCAAGAAACTGCTACTTCTGCATGGTGGACTCTTCCAAACGTCGGACTGGCAAGAATGCACCTGCTATCACGTATCCGGACCTTCCTTCATCCATCGCCCCGGTGCCACACTGCCATGAGCTCCCCGTACCCACTCCTCTGGAGAGAGAGCAGCCGTCTTTAGAAGAGAGCAGCAAGTCAGAGAGCGAGGAAGACGTTGTAGATCCAGATGACAATTTCAGAGGTGGAGCTGAGGAGAGAAACCCATACTACCCCAACCAAAAAGACCTCAACGACTTGATTAGAGATCTTGGTCTCACCAAGTCCAATGCCGAGCTTTTGACGTCTAGGCTCAAGCAGTGGAACTTGTTGGATGAAAGTGTGCAAGTCGCAGATCAGAGGAAGCGTCACCAACCTTTTTCCAGCTTCTTCACCCGTCAAGATGGGCTCTGCTTCTGCCACAATGTGACCAGTCTGTTCGAGGCAATCGGAATTGCTTGTAACCAGAATGAGTGGCGCCTCTTCATTGACAGCTCATCCAGGAGCCTCAAAGCCGTGCTGCTCCATAATGGTAACAAGTACCCGTCTCTTCCCCTGGCTCACTCGGTGCACCTCAAAGAGGATTACAACAGCATCAAGACCTTGCTGGACGCCTTGAAGTATGATGAGTATGGCTGGGAGGTCATAGGAGACTTCAAAATGGTGGCATTCCTGATGGGTCTCCAAGGCGGTTTTACCAAGTTTCCCTGCTATCTTTGCCTTTGGGACAGCAGGGACACCAAGGCGCACTACCACAGGTAGGACTGGCCACAGCAGACCGAGTTCTCTGTGGGGAGGAACAACATCAAGTGGGAGCCACTGGTGGACCCCCGGAAGCTGCTGATGCCACCACTACACATCAAATTGGGCCTTATGAAACAACTTGTCAGAGCTCTAGATAAGGAGTCGGCAGCCTTCAAGTACCTTCAAGACTTCTTCCCTAAGCTGTCTGAGGCAAAGGTCAAAGCCGGTGTCTTCGTCGGACCACAGATAAAGAAGATCCTGGAGTGCAATGAATTCCCCAAGAAGCTCACTAGTAAGGAGAAAGCGGCTTGGAACAGCTTTGTCACAGTGGTTCGGGGCTTCCTGGGCAATCACAAGGCCAAAAACTATGTGGAGCTGGTTGAGACTCTGGTGAAGAATTACAGCACAATGGGCTGTAGGATGTCCCTCAAAGTCCATATCCTTGATGCTCATCTTGATAAATTCAAGGAGAACATGGGAGCGTACTCGGAGGAGCAAGGCGAGCGCTTCCACCAGGATATACTGGACTTTGAACGCCGCTACCAAGGACAGTATAATGAGAACATGATGGGAGACTACATTTGGGGGCTGATTCATGAAAGTGAATTACAGTATAATAGTAAATCTCGAAAAACTACTCACTTCTAAATCTTTTGTAGTCATTTTTGTATTACTTTAGTATAAATACATGTTAATTTTGGATTCATATGTTGTTTTTTGCTGACTTTATGTGAACGAAAAGACACAAATTCGCCCGTTTTCTCATTGGAAATAGGTAAATTTCAAAATATCACTGTCCTGGTCACAAAAGTGAAGTTTGTGGGGAATAATAGCCATTTACTATACTTTTGAGGCATAAGCAATTAAAAAATAACACTTACTACCCGGGAGCAAAAATTGTGTGTTACATAGTGTTATCTGAGAATAGGTCTTACCTTACACAGGGCTGTTTGCCTGATGCACTAAGTTCCCATCGGTTACCTTCAATTGCGCCCATTCTTTCCCAAGTTGCTTCCCACCCCGGGGTATTATCTTCTCTTGTTTATCCTTCGGGCTCCTCCCCTTCTTTACCCATGATTGAATGGTGCAGATCCCTGGATCAGCGGCCTGCCAATGCTTCCATTCTTCCCAGGTCCAGGGGGGTCTACGTAATCCCACTCCCACCATGCCATGTTCCATGAATAGATTCCTCCACTCTTCTGGAGAGGATATCTCAGTTAATGTTGTTATGACCTGGACGATATTTCATAGAAAAATTTAAGTTAGCCAGTTGTGTTGCCTTCGTTGTTCTGTGGCTCCTAATCTAGCTGCATCCAGTTATTGCATGTAAAGACTACAAACAGCACCCCCTTCAGAATGTCAATCCATTTTTCTGTTATGGCCCATTTAAGTGCCAAAAACTCTAATTTAAAAATAGTTCTGATCATTTTTCTCAGTGGGATGAAGACTGCGGCTGGCATACGCAATAACATGCTCCATACCTTCTTGTATACCTTCTGTAAGACTGCTCCTAATCCTCCCAAACTAGCATCAGTATATGGACGGAAGGGTTGTGTAAAATCAGCATATGCAAGAACTGGAAATTGAAGAAGCACCTGTTTTAATGCAGCCCTAAAACTTAATGGGGGTGACCTCTACTGGAAAGGAGTGCACATATTGATTACAGACAGGACACCTCAGTTTCTGTACGTACACACCAGTGTATGGTCCACCTGCCAGTCCTCCCTTGCATTGAGACTCTACACCATCGCTTGTCCCTCCAGCACAGTAGTAGACTCTTTCACTTTGGCCCATATCGTCATTTCGCTCTTCGGTGGTACGCACAGCTGCTCTAAGCTTCAGCTTCTTATTAGAAAAAACATGTAGCTGTTAGAATTTAAGCTGCAGTGATTTCCCAATTTACTGTGTTTTCTGATTAAAGCAATTAGATGTAATTTCTCCTTACTGCTTCTAACTGCCCTGTACTTTTCCATGACTGATTTCTAATTGTGAGAAAGCATGAAACGTGGGAGTGCAGAAATAAAGGAGATATATTACATTATACCTAAAAGCCCCGGGAGCAGTCACATTGACAGACACACAGAAAACAATTGTTTTGTGATTATACAGAACAGTATTCTACTTAACTATTTTTATTTACCAGTCCGCAATGTATTTAGCAGTAATTAGATTAGTCTCTACTCTCTGCCTGAGTGAATGACTGACAGTCTATTGTTTTCAATCAGCCTTTTGAAGGCTGGTGCCTGCTTGCCAGCTGTGCTGCTTTGGTCAGTCGATTAGCATCAGGACTAGTGAAAAAAAATACCAGAGACCGTGGAGTTTTACTACGCAACAAAGTGGAGTTGATGTTTTGGATCAGATGGCATGGAAGTATTCCGTGAAAGCTGGCTCACGACGATGGTCTGTTCGGTTTCATTTCCTGGTCTGAGGGCACAACCCACACGCACCACTCAAGCCATCTGTGACAGTCATCCACATATTTTATGTATGCTAATGGTTTCTTGTCTAGTTTACTCATATTATACAGTAAAAGGATGTGCACAATGAAGCATTCGTGGTTTCAAACATCCACAATTTCAAACTATTCTTTAAACTTGTACTTGCAACTAACAAAAAAAACAAAAAACTGCTTGAAAGCCCTCGGTCATATTTCTAGTCTAGCTTTTCTAAATACTGAAAAGGTGTAAGTCAATTCAGATGTTAATTCTTATTTCCAAATATACCGTATTACTTCAATCTGGCACTGCAGCGTTTATTTTAAATTAATCAAAATGACTGCGGCGCTTAAAAGAGGGCGACCTTTATTAATAATACTATGATTTTCAAACTCTGCAATATTTTATTACATGATTTATGTCATTTTAGAAGTGTCGCGGTTGCTTATTTTCTGTAATACGGTAGCCTACCTATATGTAGCAGCGTGTGTGGCTAACCTATTTTGAGTTGGAAGGTCAGGGATTACTGTCCCACCAGCGAACTCAGGAGTCGTGTATTGGTTGTTAAGGGGCGGGACAATGCTGGTGTGGCAGTTAAATCCAAGAGTGTGACGTAGATGTTTTTCTGCAGCAAAAATTACGTCAGAGTATCAGTTTGATTACTGTACAAACTACAATATATCCTACTTGTTTTTTTTTTTTTCTCACTGTAACTGATTTGCTTGTTTGTACTTTCTCTGCAAGAGAAACCAAAACTAATTCTTCTCATAGATAGTAAGCACATTGTTTTTATTTGTACAGGAGTTGCAATTGAACTAAAAACAAAACCACCTATAACAACTTCAGAAGGACTGTTGTTCTGTACATAGTTTATCTTGCATTTTCTTTTAGAACCGTACTAACATAAAATAAAATGTGCTTGCTATGTGTGTGTACATTAGTTTGTAATTTACGTACTAGATTGAGGCTCTCGTCTCTTCAGGGGTGTTACATGTACATAGTCAGTGTTGCACGTTTAGTTGTTTACTCTGTGTGTGTTTTTTTTAGAAGGGGGAGAAAAAAATACCTTAATGTTTCTTTATTGATAGCGCCGTTTATTCGAAGGCGGCCTCTATTATAAAGCTGATATATTACTTACTCTTTAATACGAGGGCGGAGCCAAATTGAAGTAAACAGTATATTTTTATAAACTGTATGCAATGTGTTCAATCTATTACTGATTCATACAATAGCTGTTTTGTGTTTTCCAGAAATGCTAAAACAAATACATTTTGTGAGTGTAAATAATAAAATAAAATATTTTATTCTAAAATATGAAAAAGTTGCAGGTAAAACTTCTAAAAATTCTATAGTTTAATTTTTCTTAATACATGCTCCTGTGATAATAATCAAAGTGGTTAGAGCTCAGGACAGGAAGCCAAAAATATCACCTAAAACTTTAGGATTGAGACATAATAATTTAGATATTTAGATATGTAAATAATTTACATAATAAAATGATATTGCTGATACTGGTCTCCTGGAAGCCATACCAGTAGAACCCTATTTCATGTTAGATTTCAAAATGTCAAACATTCAAGTTTTTCATATAAAAAAAAATTTAAAATACAGTACATGTTGATGGTTTAATCATGTAATTCAATATGTTAACTAACATTATTCAGCAGGTTTTATTCGACTTTATGAAGCAAAATTGAATAGGCCGATGCAAAACTTTTGGCCATAACTGTAGTTTGGGTTCAAGAATTCCACTAACAATGAATACATTAATAAATACTTCAGCATCTGTTCGCAATCAAGTTCTGACTGATTAGGTTACAAAATTAAAACATAAAACCATTTTGAAATATGAAATTTCATACAGTACATTAATCAGTAGTTTTTCAAAAAACTAGATCCAGAATAAACTTAATAATCAACTGTTTGGATACAAAATTGATACAAATAGAAAATATATTAAGATATGGAGTGAATGAAGTACAGCTAGAAAAAAAAAACACACACACTGGCACAAGCACGGTCAAAAGAAAACCAATCTTCTTTCACTGAGGATCGCTCCAGTTCCAATTTTAAAGGTTTCTTTTCTGTTAAAATATTCCAGTAGGTCGCTAAGCAACTCTTCCTGCCAGACAGACCCTCAGAACTTAAAATCATTTCTCACATTATCTTTTTTTGGCAGCAGCACAAAGACGTGGTTTCATATGTAGTATTATTTTTGTTAACTGAAGTTGGCCATGATATGGAAAAAGTTAAATATGCTATGGTAAGTTTTATAACTGGGAAAAGGGGATTTAAGGTTATTTTACAGTATTTAATTTTTTTTATAAATATTTGACTTTTTCTTTTTTTTTTCCTTCATCTATACAATATATTTGTCAAGGGATTCAAATCACGCTGAAATGTTTTTGCTAATTATGGTATTCAATAATTTAACTGCTGGGAAGAAGTAGAAAAACTTAGAAGTATAAAAACGTCTTGCAGTAGTAGAAGTGTAAATACAATTGTGAAAACCTCCATTACAAATTCTGAGTACATAACATACTTTCTTTACTGGTGTAGAAATCCTGGATGTAATTAATATGGGAATACAAAGTTATATTTTAAGCCACTAATGTTTTTTGTTTTGTTTTCTTCTAGTTTCATCCACTGCTTTTAGTGTGGCCTTTTGTTAACCCCATCCATATGTTTTCCAGAAAGAAAAGGCCCCTAAACCATCATGAATGTATTTTAAAACACAACACAAAAACAACTAAAAAATCTTAAAAAAAATGATGACTCTAAAAAAAATCTCTAAATAACGCTTCAATACTATCAAGCAAACATTAACTGCAAAATAACTATAATTGAGTGTTATGCAATATGATGCAGATCTCTAGAGTTATTCTTAGGCTTTACAATATGTAAAAGTGTTTTTTTTTTTTTTTTTTTTTTTTTGTATACTAGCTCAGTACTGCGGGGATATAGTGACATCTGTAATAGATTGATTTAATCATTTGGTTTTAATTTAAACAAGCTGGCCAGATGTGTACCAGCACAGCAAGCTTTTGGCAAATGTCGAAAAACACATGAATTTGAATAAAATGTCAAGGAGCTTTATCAATAAATGGAGAAAATTTGCTTTATGAACATAAGAAACAGCTGATTTCTGACAAATGCACAAGAAATTGAATGATTCTGATCCAGCAGAAAATAAAATCCCTGACAGGTATTCTCAAGAGACAAGAAAATTCCATCAATCGTACACAGGAAACAACAGAATACTGATAAACCTGGGGACCACAAAGTTATAGTTATAGGGGCAGTTATATTTTTTTCTGAAATAACGAAAACTCCAATGAACATTCAACAATTTCAAGTAGAATTATTGTGACTGAGTGCCAAGGTTGTTCAAAAAGGGCTCCAGCAAATCCTTAACTGAAATGTGTTTATATATTGCATTACTATTGTAGTGCTGGAACTGCTATGATTCAATCCAACTGTGGAACAAAATTAGCAGCTCTAACTTGCATAGGGGGAAAAAGTGCCAAAAGGGGTTTGTGTTCCCTTTGAGGAGGTGGAGACTCAAATGACAACAATAGCGTCACAACACAGCCTGGTCATCAAGACTGATGGGTATCAAATTTCTTAAAGTTGACATGGAGTTTATTTAGGCACAGAAAAAAAAAATATTGCAGAACTATCTCATGGTCTCCGACAACTGCCACCATTAACGATCTTATGTAGCTTAGCTGATGGCTAGTTTAAGGGTCAGGAGTTAGGACTCCTCCCCTGTTCTGTCCCACCAAAATAACTGTCCATCTCCCTATTTAAACCCCAAGTTTCGTCTTTATTCTCTGTCTTACTTTTTTCATTTCCTCCTTGACAATGCTGTTCCACCTCTGCAATGGTCTCCCTCTGGGGGCAATTGAAGCTCACGTCCCAACCTTAGAGGCCGAGTCACGCTGGCTTCATCTTCCGCCAGGAATTTTCTCCGTGACCCAGAGGGGAACCTGGCCAAATCTATCCTAACTCTTTCATTTTCCTATTCTCCGCCCACTCTATGTTCCTCTTGTGGGAAGTAACGCTTGCTTCCCAGCCTTGGAGGCCAATCAGCTAGTCTCACCTATTTAAATTACAGAGATTCTTCCTTCACGCTGCCCTTGCACCTGTCCAGTGAAGTTAATTTAATGTTGAATAGTATTTGAAACACTTACCACATTACAGTTGCTTTTGGTTCAAAACTCTCAGTATGTAGAATATACTAAACATATACATGCTTGAAAATTACCATAATATGCTTAATTTGATTACACTGTGTAACAATTTTATTTTTTTTTTGTTCCTGGGTAGTAAGTGTTATTTCCTAATTGCTTATGCCTCAAAAGTATAGAAAATGGCTATTATTCCCCACAAACTTTGCTTTTGTGACCAGGACAGTGATATTTCAAAATATCACTATTTCCATTGGGAAAACAGGCAAATGTGTGTCTTTTCGTTCACAAAAATTTACAGTATAATCGTAAATCTCGAAAAAACTACTCACTTCTAAATCTTTTATAGTCATTTTTGTATTACTTTAGTATAAATACATGTTAATTTGGATTCATATGTTGTTTTTTTCTGACTTTATGTGAACGAAAAGACACACATTTGCCCGTTTTCCCATTGGAAATAGTGATATTTTGAAATATCACTGTCCTGGTCACAAAAGCAAAGTTTGTGGGGAATAATAGCCATTTTCTATACTTTTGAGGCATAAGCAATTAGGAAATAACACTTACTACCCAGGAAAAAAAATTGTGTTACATAGTGTTATTTAACTTTTTCATTATGGCATGAACACCACAGCCACAAGCATAAAGAAAACACAAAGTCATTCCTACCAAATTGAATTCAGCAGTGCTCATTACTGGGGTAGCTATGACTTCACCAATGGATTCAGAGCACAGCACAATGCTAATATGCCTCCCTATCTCATTTCTCCGCAAGAGGTCTTTTCATAAATAATTCCAGCTGGAATAGTTATTGAACAAGACAACACACAATACGATATTAAACAAGTATGAAATAGAATATTAGGCAGATGATCCCTTTAAAGCTTTATTAAAAATGTATTTTGAAGTATATTTTCTATATTATATGTTTAAATTTGCATATTTTGAGTAATTATCCTTGTCTTGTTTGTCAGCTGAGCTGGAGATTTGTAATTCAATTAATGATAAATCCAGTATTTACTATATATAAGAAATTTATTTCATTAACTCCTTCTTTGCTGATGGCCTTGTGATGCTCTGTGCTACAGGAATTTCGTGATTTTGAGAGTCAGCTGTCTTATATTAAAATTACCACATGTTCCCTTTCAAATATCCCAGGCAAACAATATATATATAGCATGTCAGACTCTGAAGTTTTCATTGGTACCAAGTTTTTGTGTAATTTATTTGGTCATGTGCTCACAAAATACAGCTATTATTGTAAACAAAATGCTACTTTTTAAAATCCTAATGTCTGATGTAAGATAATAAAAAATTTTAAGCTGCTGGATGTGCCTATGCCTATCTGTAAATGTTTTGGGGGGTTTTACATGACACAAGGCCAAAAAAAAAAAAAAAGTAAAAAATACAGAATATGTGCACCTTTATACGTGTTTTCAGGCTTTTACATACACTAGACTGCCAGGCCACTTGGACTTTTCCACTTTGCATTATATAGCCCATGGTCAATAGCAGGGGTAGGCAACCCTGGTCCTGGAGTGCCACGGTCCTGCAGGTTTTGTAGGTATCTCTTAATCATCAAATGCAAAATACCTGGAACACATGGTAATTCTGGCCAATTTTTGTGCAATGATAATGATAAAACATTGAATCAGTTAGGGCTTGGGTAAAACAAAAAACCAAACTGTCTGTGGCACTCCAGGACCAGGGTTGCCTACTCCTGGTCTATAGCACAAACTCCAATTGCATGTGCCCAGTATGCTACCAAAGATTGGGATACTGTGGCATAAAAACACATTTTTTGAAACTGCACAAAATAAGGATTTTAGTAATGGGTACCATAACATCGACCTTCAATGGTTTGTTACCCATAATCCTTCTGCAATCTGTGGTAATGTCACTATGTAGTAAAAGTAACTTGACAGTAGTTTTGAAATTACTTGAATGAATGTCGCATGACATAAAAACACAAGATTTTTACTACATTTGGTTACGTTACCTCAGGTACTGGAACAGCATGTGTCATGGTGGTGTTATGGGGTTTACTTAGTCCTTCTAGTACTCGTTTACAGTGTGGTACTTTTCAAAACACTCCTCCAAACAGAGGCCTAGCTGAGAGGGACAGCGTAGACAGTAGTACTGTATATTCCTTCGTATGCTCTTGTGGGAACATACACAGAACTTTTTTTGTGGCTTGGCTTTTCTCCCAGACTGTGGCAGTGCTCGAATAAAATGACGCTTACTAAGCCTTGCCACTGTTTCCAATCTTTCAGTGTCTGGTATTTCTTGTGTATCAAACTTAAGGCTGGAGATCACAGATATCTGAAGGTCCAGAAATTCTCTGGTACACTACATAGGTGTTGTACAAAGAAATCTGGACCATGTACATGCCAAGCTTCTTATACCATGCCTTGCATCATCGTATGGCTTCAACATCTGGTGTGACCTATCCATGCCTCCCATGTATTTATTGTACTCCAGGACACACTTGGGTTTGTTTGTGTGTGTCCTGACCTCACACAGGAACTGCTACAGTAGCCTCATCGTGGATGGTGGTGAGGTACACATATGTTTTTTTGTCAGTGTGTTTAACTGCCAGTAGTTCCTCACAGTGCAGAGCAATGGTTTTGCCACACCTCTGTTTGTTGGCTACAAATTGTCATGGAAATCCCTTGCTGTTGGCTCTTATTGTACCAGAAGCCATTGTTTATGATGTGTACAAGGCCCTAAACAGAGGGACCCCTGTGTAAAAGTTATCTACATACAAATGGTATCCAAGATTTAGGAGGGGAGAAGCAAGATCCAGCACAATTCTCTAGTCTGGAAGAATGGGTGTCCAATACACCTATAGTCCTGAAAGGTACCATACACTTTAAGTCCCATCCAACAAATTTGACACTGTTCGTGACCTACTGATATTTTTATTTTCTGTTGGTATGAGTAAGAGGTATGCGTAAGACTTTCTTCGCAAATGCAATTAAGAGATTAAAAATTATAAGTCCACATTTTGCTTTTCGACCCACTGGAATCCATCAATATTTCAGAAAGGTTCTCATCCCTTTCCAACATTTCGATCTAGTTTAAACTCTGTAAAGACCAGAGTATATTTTTATATGCCCTCTTTTAACCCTTTGTGGTCTTATGTCGGACCAGGTCCGACATTACAATTTTCCCTTTCCGGTCCAATGTGAGACCCTGTCCAACATCACCAAAAAGACTTCAAGCACAGGTCTCTAGTCATTTTTTTCTCCTGAAAAAGCAGAGAAAACCTTTCAATGGCCGAGTTAAACTGATACGAGCCAAGAGAAACCCCCAAAAAAGGGCGGATCTGAACAATACACATAGCCCCTGCTCTGCACCACAGAGATAACATGGACATAAACAAAGCAGATCTGGGACCACGGTGCTTTGTCCACTTGGTAACACCAGTTGCAGACAGTATCTCTGCGTTCAGTTTGCTAGTCGCTAGTGTAGTCCGGTTTCAGATTGTAATATGCCTTTTAGGCATCTCCGGCTAAAGACTTGTGTTCAACAGTCTTCAAGTCGACCGCATTTTCTGTAAATAATGACTTGCTCAAATGGGGTTGGGTCTCTGTGATACCCCAACGGTAACAACACTGATCTTTTCTGCAGTGCTGTTACTTGAATGTTCCGTTGCAACATTTGTGTTGGTGTTGCCCATAGCTGTTCCTCCCAATGCAATTGGTCAATTTTTTGTTGAACCTTCATTGCTTTCTGTTGATTTTGAGAAGCCTCCAGTTGAACTCTCGTAGCCTCTTGCAGGATGCTATTTGTCTCATGTTGTGCTACAGCAGCTTGCAGAAGCTCTTGTTCTACCCCTTCCATTGCTGCTGGATGTTGCTGTTTTAATCCCTTTACACAATTTATGTTATGGCCACATTCCCCACCACATGTGATAAATAATTTTTTTATTTATTTTTTCTTTGTGACTTATTACTTTACTTGGGATCTTCAATATAGCGTGACCTGAAGACGGGACTCCTGCGGGACCCACAGGATTTTCACTGTACAGAAAAAAAAAATGTTGTTAAATTTTGCGGGATGTGATGGTATAGGAGTGAAGCTCACAGGAACGGGCATGACCGGGAAATAAAAAAAAATAAAGCTCTCAGGTTGGGCAAGAACGGGATTTAAGCTTCTGGGAATAGGAAGGAACAGAACTACTCTGCCACCAGAGTGTTTTTTTTTTTTTTTTTTTTTTTGCTCTTTAATTTTATTAAAGAGCCTATGACATGTAATTTGACTTTTACCAAAAACATAAAAAATAATATTAACACTTGAACATATAATCACATTCATTTTACCAAATGATGTTTAATCATGCTACAGTTAATCAAATAATACCCGAAAATACACAGAGGACGATCTCCATTTCCTGGTTCGGGGCCATCACAGAAACATCACAGAGGGAGATAACCACAGGCTACTTGCATCTGCCAGTATGGGAGAGTAGTCTAATTGTATGTTTTTCAGACACTTCTTATGAATGTGAATCATGTAGTGATGGATGTGACGTAGAGAGAGAAAACAAGGATTGTCTCCAGTATCAATTTGAGCCGTATGCCTCCAAATCAGAAGGGTCATACTCAGAGAAAGACTCTGACAACACTAACGTGGATGGACTGGAGGGACAGTGATGTCTGCGGAGAATCAGTGTCTTGGCAACATGCAATGGTTAATAAAAAACCCTTACATTTAACAGATTGATTCTTAAAATATTTTATATTACTCATAATTGATTCTATTGTTGCTGAAGGTTAAATGGGACCCCCAAGCCCCCTGCCTTTTTCTGCCTCCCCATTTTTTCTGGCAACTAGCTGCCACTAATTAGTATATATAGTCAACACTCATATATCCGACTCAAATTTTGACTTCAGTGACGGTTAAACGAGTGTGACGCATATCAGATTATTTCATCTGATTTGATGTGTATGTAGGTGAGCATGTTATATATATATATATATATATATATATATATATATATATATATATATATATATATATATATATATATGTGTGTGTGTGTGTGTGTTAGGGGTGTCCCCAAATACGAATTTGTATTTGGATATGCATGGTTATTGGTCTTCTTCCTAATATTAGTAATGGCCGAATAGTGTCAGGCAATATTCGTTGCAAACAAAGTGTTTGAAGTGTCATTCATTTCAACCATGCCTCCCTCTGCAGTCTGTGACACTGGCAGCCAATTGGTGTGGGGAAGAAGGTGGAGTTGGTCTGTGTCACTATAGAGATCAATGCTTCAGTTCATTTGGTTCGATTGGACTATATTGGGAAAAGTAAAGCTGGAATTGTGATTACATGTGTTTCACCGTGTCAAGAAAGTTTGTGTTGTCATAATTTAAAATAAAATATATTTTTTGGAGGGGGTAGGAATGTTGACATTTTTTTAAACGTTGTGAATTTTAAATTTTTGTAAACAGGTTAGCAAGATGTATTGTGTTATGCACGGTTACAGCACTAGGCACCAGTAAGGATGTGCACTGCAGGTTGTGTAAAAGTGGAAAAACACTGTCTCACTGAGGTTTGGGATTTTAGAAAAGCTTATATGATTTTAAAAAACATTTTTGTGTGTGTGTGTGTGTGTGTGTGTGTGTGTGTGTGTTTGTTTAACCCTCCTATTAGGTTTCGGGTCTATTTGACCCGTTTCTAGTGTCCAATTAGCTTAAATACTATTTTTCTTTTCATTTTCTGTATAATATTTTATGCCCATTCCCAAGAAAACAGAACCTTTGAGATGTTTATTTTTTTGTTTGTTTTTTTTGTTTCGGGTCACTGTGACCTGTGGCATTTATCTATGTAGGTTTGTGTGCAGGAATAAAATAAACTTCTTTAATTTATTATTATTATTATTATTATTATTATTATTATTATTATTATTATTATTATTATTATTATTATTATATCTGGAAATGGCTGCACCTGTCTGGAGATATTTATAAACAAAACAAAAAACAACAAAAAAAAAAAATCATATATCTACAAGGCAGAGCCTAATTTTCTCTGTCAGTATTGCAACAGCATCTCACTGGTAGAGACACTCCAAAATGAGGAACTCCCAGGTTGGCAGTCAAACAAGTTTTATCACAGCTGCTGGACTAAAAAAGCATAAAAGAGTAAAAATCTTTGCAAATAAAAAAACATGTAATAAATTTAAGGCTGGTTAAATTAGTTTGAAATTGCATCGGGTCAATATGACCCAAAACATAACACAGTGCAGTAAACTGGGCAGAACTGCAACTGTATATATTGTACATTTTGCCTGCATGCATACAGAGATATTGGTTTGCACGTGGGAACAATACATTTGTATAAATTATTGTACGAGCCTTAAAAATTCCAAATATTGTGTATCTATTTTCATTATTGTTCATTTTTAAAATAGCACAAACGATAAAAAAAAAAGAATCACCGTTCTGCATTTCTTTTGTTAGTGGCTATTGTGGTCCCACTGCTTATTGTTAGGGCTCCTTGTTTTATTAAGAAATTATGTTGGCTCAAAACAAACTTAAAGGGACATCATGTCATTAAAAATAAAACCCAAAAACGAAGATCACTACTTATAGTAGAGCTTTGTTACAAAATACAGCCTGGACTGGACTGCACATATTATACACAGTATAAGTGAAGTTTGCATGTGTGTTGCATTGAAAACTGCACATTGCTGCATTGTTTTGTCATTTACATCCAGTGTAAATAAGGGTAAAAAAAATAGTTTTAAACAGCTTCTGATTTTGGCCCGCCCATTTCTGGTTTGACAACTACATATCTGAATTCGTAAACAAATAACGAATAGCATGGGTATGAATAGAGATAATGGCTCTATGTACCACCCCCAATATATAGTAGCGTGCACGGAGGAAGGCAGCAGCAGGGCTGGTAGGTGACAATCATACACAGAGACGTAAGCCCGATATACGCGCCTTGCAAAGGAGCAGTCTCTTTTGTACAGCGGTATCGGCGCTATGCTTTAGTGTGAGAGGTCCTGGGTTAAGTGCTTTCACTTGAGACTGGCAGGGGAGAGTGTAGCGTGCACAGGGGAAGGCAGCTCAGGACGGGGGAGCATTTGTCATGTGATTAGTTGTGTCATCAGTGATGATTTTGCTTGAGTAACCGTAACGTTACTTTAACACAGTTAAGAGATGCTCTGTAGTAGAGACTTTAAAAATAAAAAGTATACTTATATAAGTAGGCTTTGTACTTTTTGAAGTTAATTTCTGTCCTCTATACCTGCCTTTACATCTGTAATTAGCATTGTTAAACCATATCCATTTCTTAATGACATCGTGGATATCTAATAATGATAAAACGGGCTTACAGTTTGACAGGTAGTTACATTTTTCAAGGTTTGTTTATGTAGCATGAAAAATAATATTACAGTATCATATTTTTGTGTGCTTTCACCTGTGTTTTGCTGTACTACTGTACTAGGTTATTTTTCAAGAGTCGGTGTGTGAGTTTATTATGTCTCTGTAAACGAGGTAGTATGTAGGCTAACTACTGTGATTAGATGGTGGCAATAATATATAATAAAATAAAGAAGAGTTAAGGCCCTACTTAATTCTCGATATTGCTGAAATTGCGGATCCCGCAATATTAGGCTTCTACCGCAATGTCTAGCAGTGCACCGGGGCAGTGTTGCAAAACACAGAACCTCTGCAAGTGATACCTTTGCATGTTACAAAATCTCAGGACTTGATTTGTACTTCATGTCACGGACAATCAGCTGCTGGAATTTGCAGCGTACCCTGATTATTCTCCGTCAGATCTCGCGCTGCTGTTGAGCTTAACAACATGTCGGGGATTGTGACAGACAATGCCACATACTGTACTCGGGCATATAATGAAGTATTATGTGGTCTACTTCCTAATTCAGTGCATAGAATGTGCAATGCACACATTGTAAGTCTGGCTAGCAATCAGTGGCGTAACATTTTTCTAAAGTTGACAAATTTGTTGCTGCAATAAAAAAAAATTAAAATATCTTTTTATAATAAAAATGTCTTTTTTAAAAACAGTTTTTTAAGAAAATGCATTAAAAATTGTGCCTGCTAATCTGACCTGAAAGCCAAAATTTCAGCTAGATCGATTAATGTTAACCATGTTTTTTGAGCTGTGCAAAAAACGGGTTTAACATGGGAAGCTTTAACTTACCGCTTCACTATAATACTGTATATATGGTTTGGCTACATTTTTCCACCAGGTCCAATCTATAACTATGTGATTCAGTATACAGGAAATAAGTACAGTGCCGTGAAAAAGTATTTGCCTCCTATCTGATTTTCTGCATTTTTGCATATTTCTCTCACTGAATGTTATCAGATCTTCAACCAAAATCTAATATTAGATAAAAGGGACCCTGAGTGAACAAATAACACAACATTTTGATACTTATTTCATTTACTTATTAAAGAAAGTTATGTAACACCCAACACCCAGTGAAAAATTAATCAACCCCTTAGATTCTTAGAATTACCTTTAGAAGAACGCTTAGCATAACTGGTTATGCCACCTTTAGCAGCAATAACTGCAACCAAACGCTTCCTGTAGTTATTGATCAGTCTCTTACTGCTTCAAATCAGTAACATTTGTGAGTTTTCGAGCATAAACTGCTCATTTCAGGTCCTGCCACAACATCTCAATGGGTTTTAGGTCTGGACTTTGACTAGGCCATTCCAAAACTTTAAATGTCTTGTTCTTCAACCATTCTGATATAGACTTGCTTGTTTGTTTCAGATCATTGTCTTGCTTCATGACCCAGCTGCGTTTTAGCTTCAGCTCACGGACGGATGTCCTGACATTCTTCTGTAGAATTCTCTGATACAGAGCAGAATTCATGGTTCCTTCAATGATGGCAAGTCGCCCAGGTCCTAATGAAGCAAAGCATCCCCAAATCATTATACTACCACCACCATGCTTGACCGTTGGTATGAGGTTCTTACTGTGGAATGCAGTGTTTGGTTTTCGCCAGACATAACGGGGCCCATGTTGGCAAAAAAAGTTCCACTTTTGACTCATCTGTCCATAGAACATTGTTCCAGAACTCTTTAGGATCATCCAGGTGCTTTTTGGCAAACTTGAGACGAGCATTCATGTTCTTCTTAGTGAGCAGTGCTTACCGCCTTGCTACTCTGCCATGAATCTCATTTTTGCCCAGTGTCTTTCTGATGGTGGAGTCATGAACATTGACTGCTCTTGGAGAGATTTTGGTAGGACGGCTACTCCTGGGAAGATTCAATACTGTGCCAAACTTTCTCCATTTGGACAATATGGCTCTGACTGTGATTTGGTGGACCCCCAAAGCCTTAGAAATGACTTTGTGACACTTTCCAGACTGATAGGCATCAACAACTTTTTTTCGGAGGTCTTCAGGAATTTCATTTACTCGTGGCATGATGTGCCTCTAGAACTTGTGTGCTGACAACTTTGCTCTGATGCTAAGGGCGAAACTTAGTCAGAATTTATTGGGCAGGACTGGCCAAATCAGGCCTGATTGTTAACCAAAGTATTCAAACAGCTGACCCTAATTATCCCTTTAATTGGGTTGAGGGGGGGGGGGGGGGGGGGGGGGGGGGGGGGGGGGGGGGGGGGGGGGGGGGGGGGGGGGGGGGGGGGGGGGGGGGGGGGGGGGCAATAACTTTTTCACACCTGGAGATTGCATGTTTGATTACCTTGCACACCAAACAAATGAAAGAAGCATCAAACTTTGGTGTCATTTTTTCTCTCAGACTCCCTCTATATACCACTACAACCCACATAAAGATCTGACCAAATTCAATGTGAAAAATGTGCAAAAATGCAGAAAATCAAACAGGGGGCAAATACTGTTTCACGGCACTGTAAATCTGGCACAGACTACTACAGCCTTGTACTGCTTTTGTTAATGTAGACTTGTAGAGCAGACAAGGGATACAGGCAATTATACAAAAACAAGTTCTGCTGTAGAGGGCGTACAGAAAATGGTAGGCTTTGTTAATCAAGCCCTAAGGTCATAATTATTTTGCTTTTGTGTTTTAAAATGTCAAACCTTGATATGCTGGAGTTACATACTTATTATATATGTGTTGTTGTGAGTACATTGAGCATAATGTAATGTAAGGGCCTGGCTGTCTGTACACGATTGTTAATCTTGGTAACAGGTCATTTGTAATAGAATTACAGAATGTGAAAATCATTTTTCAGAATGTGAAAAAATAAATGTATTAAAAGAATTTGCCAGAATGTGAAAATTATTTGCCATAAAATCATAGTAGCTTCCATCAGTGCATAAGTTAATACTGGTAGTACAAAAAAAAAAAAAAAAAAAAACTGACCAAATGGTTATACTCATAAGAACATAAGTAATAAGTACCCTTTTTTTTTTTTTTTTTTTTTTTTTTTTTTTTTTTTTTTTTTTTTTTTTTTTTTTTTTTTTTTTTTTTTTTTTTTTTTTTTTTTTTTTTTTTTTTTTTTTTTTTTTTTTTTTTTTTTTTTTTTTTTTTTTTTTTTTTTTTTTTGTTTTTTTTTTTTTTTTTTTTTTTTTTTTTTTTTGTTTTTTTTTTTTGTTTTTTCTTACCCCCCCCCCCCCCCCCCCCCCCCCCCCCAAAAATAAATAAATATGTTTTACTACAGTTACTTTTTTTTTTTTTTTAATTGATGCCGTTTTCATTTGCTGGACCCGACTTTATTTAATATATATCTACGAACGTCTATGCTTCCTATGATCAACAAATCCTGTATGAAAATGAAGGGTTCACGTTCCATTGGCTCCCGCTTTATACTCAAAATCGTATTGCAGCAGCAGTGAGGAAACAATCTTCTGCAATATGACTGGATTTGACACATGTCAATAAACTGAGATCTGGTCATGTGAAAACAATCCCTGCCAGGCATTGCAGTGCTGCACGAGGGTCAGCAGCTGCTAAAGAGAGGGAAAAAAAACACTCAAAAAAAAAAAATGCGAGAGCGAATGCCATAGACTAGCTGTGAAGATTTTCAAAGGAAAAGTATTACGACTTTCTTCATATGCATTGGGACGTGGGACATTTGCTAGTAAATCAGGACTGTCTCGGCCAACTAGGTGCTGTGTTTGTTTGAATGAGTGTTTTGTTCTGTGTTACTGGTAAACGGCTTAGCTGTCCAGTTATAGTTAGTTACGGAGAAAGTTTTAGTTAGTACTCTGAAAAAGAGTTAGGTTTTTTTTGGTTTTGTTTTGATTATTGTAAATAATAAAAGTGCACAAAAGTGCAATTGAACTACAGTCCTGTGTTGGTGTGGGTAAGGGTGACAAATAAGCCTCAGCTGTAAGGCTCTGTTACCAGTATATATATATATATATATATATATATATATATATATATATATATATATATATATATATATATATATTGTATTGTGTGCACGGGGGAAGGCAGCAGCGGGGCTGGTAGGTGATGTAATCACATACAAAGACGTATACGCTCCTTGCAAAGTAGCTGGCACTTTTGTACAGCGGTATCGGCTCTATGCTTTAGTGCGAGAGGTCCCGGGTTCGCACCCGCCCTCTGTCTGTGTGTTGATTGCCTTGTCCTGTGTGAGGCACCTGCCTGCGGGACCTGAGATTGCTTATCGAAAACGAAGTAATAGGTGCACATGTTATAGACACTGAAATGGGCACACATTCAAAAATAGTCAAAAGATAGAGACACTAATTTTCTCCATCACACTCTAAAAGAGAGGACATTACTGTGGCTCTGTAGTTTCTTGTAGTTGCCAATACTGTAGAGTAAGTTCTTAGTTATACAACCAGTGGTAGGTGAATAAATCCCTATTGGTCCCTGAAAAATGTGTGTACAGCAACCATCTACTCATTTCCAGATGCTGAAACCATGAATCTACTGTGTTGCACCATAATACAGCATCTCAGAAAACAAACTCTGCCTCTTGCATCCTAGCTGCTTTTCATCGCATGAAAAGTATTATATCAATCAATCAATCAATCAATCTTTATTTTATATAATGCCTTTCATGGTGGAACACCATCATAAAGTGCTTTACAAGATGCAGTAAATACAAGAAAATCCATAACAGAAATGTGTAAAAAAACATGATACAGTAGAAAGTACATAATACATGATGATAGCATAATACATGAAAAATAGCACAATAAATACAGTGGAAAGTGCAGAATACATGATAGTAACAATACGTGAAATAGTAACAGCAGCTAACAACAGATATCAGGCTTAAGGAGCATGGAAAGCAAGAGAGAAGAGGTGGGTTTTGAGAGTTGATTTAAAGCGAGCGATGGTCGGACCATCATGCACCAAAGCTGGGAGAGAGTTCCAGAGAATAAGAACAATGAAGCTAAATGAGCGTTGTCCAAGTGTGGTGCACTTTTGCTTGGGGATAACAAACAGGCCAGAGTCGGAAGACCTCAGCTTCCAGGCAGGGACATAGCGGGTCAGCAGATTCAGGAGGTACTCGGGTCCTGTGTTATGAAGGGCATTGTAGGTGAGCAGGAGAGCTTTGAACATAGTCCTGAAATTTACAGGTAGCCAGTGCAGCTGGACAAGACAGGGAGGTGATGTGATCACGTTTTTTTACATCTGATAAGGATCCTGGCAGCAGCATTCTGAACTAGCTGCAGTTGGTTTATGGTGCGTGCAGGGAGACCACAATATAAAGAGTTGCAGTAGTTGAGTCGAGGGGAGACAAATGCATGACAGAGTATCTCCGCATTTGGGAGGGAAAGGTAGGCACAGACTTTGGAGATGTTTTCGAAGATG
Source organism: Polyodon spathula (assembly GCF_017654505.1). Taxonomy (NCBI): domain Eukaryota; kingdom Metazoa; phylum Chordata; class Actinopteri; order Acipenseriformes; family Polyodontidae; genus Polyodon; species Polyodon spathula. The sequence continues at coordinate 26,193,445 of NC_054537.1, read as the reverse complement.
GTACAAGGAAGATTTGACCACAGAGGAGATGTGGGCATCAAACAAGAGGTTACTGTCAAGAAGCACACCAAGGCTTCGTACTGTGGGAGAAGGCAGCAGCAGACAGTTTCCGAGGTTCGGAGCAGCTATATTGGGATATATATATATATATATATATATATATATATATAATATATTATTATCCTTTATTTAACTAGGTAGTCACATTGAGATTAAAACCTATTTTACGAGTGAGACCTAGCCAAGCAGGTAGCAGCAAGTCAATATATATAATGTCCTGGTATTGACTGTTGATCTACTAAAAAACGTACTAAAAAAAAAAAAAAAAAAAAGGAAGATATTGCATATTCTACAACCGGTTTGGGGTCATACAAGTTCTATTATATTTGTGCACAGTTTTTGCAAAGGCTTTGTTGGGCACACAAGCCGTGATCTTATATACTATAGATTATAAAAGGGCGACTCGTGTGTCTAGAAAAACTGGTTTTCTGAATAAGGTGTCTAGAAGGGCTAGTATTCCGATAGTATCCTAATACTAAGTGGGTATTCGGTGTCACGTTTTCAGAATACTCTCCAGAATACGTACGGATTCATTCAGAATACCCTGGTTACATGGCATGGAATAGCTATTCAAATTTCCCACTATTCCGAATACAACTGGAATCCTGATAGAGCATGACAACCGGAACAGGTGGCCGAATAGCAATATGGGTGCAGTCAATTGCACCTACCACACACGGCAGGTGCGCAACCTCATAAAAACCCTGCATTATCTCCTCCATTTGCTCTGGTACTGGGGAATTTAATATGTTCCTCAGTACCTCACAGCAACGCAGTTACGAACCTGTCGAGGTGGAGGGACATGGCTGACTAGGTGATCCCCACTGTATCACCTGCTACCTTCTGGAAGGTCCCGGTAGACAGGATACACATTCAGACAGACAATACCAATTGCTCAGACAAGGCATGTCTGCACAGGTTTGTTCTGGCCAGGTCGGCATGTGACATAGATGAGTCAGCATGTCTCAGTCGAGATGATACCTGGACATGACTTGCTCATTGCTGAGCTCCTCATATCTGTGCCGAGGCCAGTACACCCTTTCAGCATATCTTCGTCTATGTCAGGGTTGCTGATGCTGGGTGTGCCTTGCAACATTCACATCCAAATGTCGACAGACACACTGCATGCTACCCACGTTTCCCATTGTTGCCTGTTTGTAGTCAGTGCTGGAATGGTAGTGTGCGCGGAGTTAACGCAGTCCTTTTACAATTCTTATTCTGCACGTCACAAACCTGGCTTTGTGCTTGGCGCATATTTTCGAATATACCAGGATCACAAATATTGTCGGCCACTCACCCCATATTGCGCGATGCATATATTTTATTTCTGCACAGCGCAGAATGGATTGTGATGCGCAAAAGAACGTTTCGAATATGACAACTTGGCACAATTTTGGCACAACGGCCATTTGCGACGCGCATACCCCTCTGTGCGGTGTGCAAACCTTTTGAAGATCGGGCACCTAGTCTCCTAAAGATGTTTCAAATTGCATCTGGCTTTAATATGATAAACTCTAGATTATTATTTTTTTCGGTATTATGCTATTGCATGATTATGAGGACTCTGTAGGTGTGTGAGCTTTTTTTTTTTTATTAACACAGTTTTTTGGTCCTAAGAAGAAATCTAAACACCTAGCCTTCCAAGTTTCAAGCTTACTTAAGTTTGAAATTTACTGAAAGGAATATGTTTTACTATTTTTATTTATTTATTTATTTATTTATTTATTTATTTTCATAAAATAATTAACATACCCCAGATATTTTGCAGTGCTCAGGACAGATAAAGAAAAATGTACAAATGTGCAAGCATATGTTTGGGCTGGCGAATGATCTTCAAAGACATAATATTTAGGGACTGTATTCAAAGTGTTGGAAATATTAATGTTTCTACAGTAATGATCTACAAAATCTAATAAAAACACAATTTATGACTTATCTAAATTGAATTTTATTTCAGGATACAAGTAAGTGTGATGCTTAATGTGCCTTTGTTTTGTTAATTTGGGAAAAAAACATTGATTTTGAAAGATAAATCCAATTTATTATATTGGTTATGTTTCAGCAAAAGAACATACTTCACAGGTATATGCATCAGTGAACTTTGTGAATCGTGAAATTTAATTAATTTGTCATTTTACATAAAAAAAATAGGATGTGAAAATTGATATAAACCAGCAGAAAACAACAGCTGCCATCATGATACAACCCAACAGGGTCATTCAGCTTAATTGCATGCTTTGATTTTTATGATGAAAGGCTCAAAAAAAATATGCCAAAATTATATCTTAGAACATTATGGTAAAAGAGAATCTGAAGGTCATTTAGTAGTTGATTTCTGTAGTCTCTACATGATTTGTCAAACATTCTACAAATAATATGTGTTGTAACACCATCTAACAGCACATGATAAATGAGGAATACAACATGACAAACTTATAAAACTGTGGAATCTAGAATTCTGCATTTCTTCATCACGCAGTGACATATTACACACAACTACACACAGACTGTAACACTGTCATGTTTGAGGTATGCAAAGCAAGGTCCAGAAACTCTTATGCAGTAGTTTAAATCTTGCAATAGAAAATCTAAAGATTTCATGATAATGCTGTTTAATAATTAAGACCTGGTTTCAATTTACTGTATGTGACCATATCAAAGTATTAGTAACTATGCCTGTGAAAAGGTTGAGGAAATATCCACTAAATTGGAGACAAACAGTCTTCTGTGGGGTTTGTCCTTATTACACAGCAGATCAGGGGCAGTCCTTGACAATACAACACCTTGTCAGGCAGAGAATCTTTATACTCACAGTAGGAATCGGCTGATGACAGATCTGTTGCTTTGCATATATAACAGGTTGTATTTATTATGTAAGGCATTGGCACTACGGATTCTGACCCCTACTCCTGCCTGACTTGTGTCATAGTTGCTTGTTCTTGTCTTACCTCCTCTCTGTCACACATACAGTACACATACTGTACAAACACAGACACACGCACACACACACACACACACATACAATCTGCCAGGACCTTCTTTGTTGTCTCAATAGTTATAGTCTGGTTAAATGAATACAGCAACATTTAAATTAACGTCTCATTTATTTCTATTTTTTCTTATCTAATTTGAATTCTACTTAAATAAATTGATAAGAAGCTTCCAAATAAGAACAATACTATAGAGGATGTTTGTGGTGTTTACAAAAACAGCATTAAAATGCTTTGATCTAAAGCTTATTCTAGTACTGGAAATGAAGCAATTCTTTTACAGCAAAATGGGATTTCATTCTCTGGGGGTTCCCCCACAGAGAGGTGGCCACATCTTTACTTTAACTAGTCAGGTATGATGAGACCTCAAGTCCCATCAGCTTGAAGTGAATAAATAATAAATGAAAGTGGTATTTCAGTCTCCAAATCATCTGAGAGGTCAAGATCCTACTTTTTGTGAACTTTGTAAGATGTGTATAGCAGACACAAGAGCTAAAGGTTAGGGTCTTGGACAGGCACTATAGTTTGGCTTGTAAGCGCAGTAGTTCCTAAACATCTACCCAACATATCACTGAAGTACTTTTCACGGTTTAAGCTTTTCCTTCACTCCAGGAAGGGTTGAGAGGCAGAAAACACAGAGAGGAAAAGTTATCATTCTTTCCGAGCATAAATCTGCAGCTAAGCTGGTATTTTGTATTGATTTTTCCCAAAGCCTGTAATCTTGAAAGCTTGTAACAGAAGATGAGGTAAATATCATTTTATTTGCTCAAATAGGTTTAGATTGGATTGAGATGAAAAAAGTAGGGACAGGCAAAATCTAGACTGAAAGCAGCAATTCTAGATAATTGTTTTCAGTAGTAACTAGAATAGATTAACTCTTGTATGAAATTGTTTGGTGAAAAGATGGAAGAGGTTATTTTATTTAACTAATTAAGAACTACAAAAAAATGCACATAAATTTAGATGCTCAGGTTCATTTAGATGTTTTTTCTTCATTCAATATCTGTTCCATGCCAAATGCTGTTGTCACATCTTGCCTGTCAAATTCATTTTGGTTTCTAAAGTGGTAAAATTGCATTATAGCATATACTTCACTGTTGTTTACTTCAAGTGTTAATGATTCTTTTTGATATTAAATATTTTTCAGCCTCTGTAATTAATGTGTAAGACTTATGCAAGGCAATCCATACAGTATAGTCAATACATTCATTTCTGCTAGAATTTTATTGAAAATACCAGGATGATAAACTATGAATATGAATATGCAGAATATGTATGAAAAAGCAACAATGGAAGGTGCTTCAGTATCTTTAAAAAAATTATAATAGACTTGCAAGCTCTTAGAATATCAGCAATATGAGGCTACATTCAACACATTTGTATTACATATATACTGCCTGTTATCAAAAATAACACAATATTGTTAGTTAAAGGACCCCTACATTTCTCATTCACATATTGGACTAGCTCTTTTTATTACTTTCAGATGTTCTGATTCATCACTGGCATGAAGGGAGTTTTAAGATTCCAGTGTTGCATTCACTTTAAATACTTGATCCCTGAAACAAGTCCCCTTATGACATAGAAAATGGTGTGTAAGTAGAATACATTATTTACATAATAGCCATTTACTCCTCTATTCCCTATCATGTTTGATTGGTATAGCTCTCACAGCAAACAGTGAGTCATGTATTTTAGATAATCAAAACGCATATCACATTGACAACAAAACACGATACTTCAAAAACGGAAACGAAACCCGAACCATGTCAATTTTCATAGTCTGTTTCTTTCCCTACTTTTGCTGAATATTTCAAACACTTTAGCTGTTACTTCCTCTCTAGATCAGTAACTTTGAATTGTTCTACCTGTCATCCCGTAGTGACTTGCAAAGCTAGCTGTCACTGTGGTTTCATTCCTTCACATTAAATGGCAATCATTTGCTTCCTTTGATTTGTTTCTTTCAGTTAGCTCTGAAGTTTTTGCACTAGAATCTCATTTAAGTTGAATCAGTGTTCTCCTGTCAACAAACCTAATAAAAAAAGTTTAAATGTCAAATCCTGTTGGGTTTTTTTCCCCTTTTTTCTGTCCTATATTGTCACTAGATGTAAGAGTTACAATTATCACATGCTGCAGGATTGGTATATTCATGTGCTCAATAGTAGTATCTGGTTAGGAGACAATGACTTTGTGCACTGTTTGGAGAGTAAATGTCTCATTGATTTCCCAGCAGATACTAAATCTGCAATATAAATAATAGTTACATTTGTTTTGTTTTTTTACTGAAGTACTCTTTCTTCGACTGTTGTTTTTTTCTTGCTGTTTCAATGTGTATTTCATGAGCTTTGCTTCAGATATAGCGTTGTTCCTATAATGTACTGTATTTAACAAACCTTTAAACATTTATGGTGGTCCAGTGGTAACAGTGGTACACGATTTTCTGTGAATGGCATGTCACTAACTGTATGTTTTTTTTTTTTTTATTTAAAAATTTTAAATACCTTATATACACAGGTTGAGGTATTCTGTGTTTTAAAATGGTGTCAATAAAGGATTGAAAAGCAGCTTTACAAAAGCTATGGCTAATACATCACCCTGAGATACACTTGACATACAGCTGCAATGTTTGTTTTTTTTTCATTACTGGACTTACAGCCATGTTATTTTTGGAAATGCTTATTAGCTAAGGTCAACTAATTATTTGTACAGTTAATTAAGGTCATGGTTGTAATTACTTTTCACAGAGTGCTGTGTGGTGATTGAACTAAGTACTCCCATTCGACCCATTTTACTATTTGTCTTAAAGACATAACAAACATGCAATAGCCCAGACTATTTCTCAGAGCTAGATTGCCATTCTGTACAGTATATACCACTTTAATTATAATGGTGAGAATTATTTGTGTACAGGTTTTTTTTTGTTTGTTTGTTTGTTTGTTGGTCAAGTGCTAAGTAAGGAAAAAAAATGCTAATCTGTGTTATCTCAATATTTCTTTTTTAAATGTGGCTGACATGTCCACATAACCAACCAGTGAACTAAAACAAGGCAATTTTTAGTAATGTTTATCTCAATTAGAAAAAACTCCAAGTAAATAAATTGGTATTTACTATCTATGTTACACTTAAACATTTCCAAATACACAAAGCCCAATGTTGTCATAACTTGGACAAGGACATAGAAAGAAATTACATTATACCCAAAACCTACACCTACCAGTCTTATTTGCAAAGCCTATCTACTGACAAACGCATTTTCTAGTGTCACAGATTTCTATTCTTTAACACTTGTTGTATTGACAGTTATATTTACAGAATAACTCCCAGTGTATCCTTTGTTGTTAAAAATTCTCTTAAAGATTGTGTACCTTTGAAAAGATTTTCTCAAACACAGATGCTATTACTGCCAGAACCACTCGAAGTTGCATTGAAAACCCAGTTTATATTCTCACAGATGTTTAACAAGCTGTGGATATGGTCCTGGATTATAGACAGGGAAAATCAATAGCCTGCTGTCTCAGAGGCATCGATATAGATTATGAATCACAGTTAGGAAGTAGTCAGTGATCTCTGTTGCCAATAGTGCTCAGGAACAGTGTAAGAGTGTCTTAACTTGTTTTAATGGACTGTTTGGAGAAACAAAAAAGGTCTTTGAAATATGGCAGGTTTTACATAATTGACATTAATGTCTTTATTATCTATGAGTAGGTGCAGACTATATTTTTGAAGACTTGTAAACAAATGTGCATTAAAACACAAATTCAATATCAGCAAAAGAATTTCCATCAAGCTTGAGTGGCTTATGTGTTCTCTAGAACAGTAAAAAATGAATTTTCTATACAGTACGGTGGATGTTTCTTTGTAGATTTGTAGCACATGACACCCAATAAAAGCATTTTAAACTCAAAACCTCTTTGCATAATAAAGAGCTTCTCAAATGGATGTTTCCGTGGTGTTTTAGTGTGGAAACTGTTGTGTAGAGACATTGCACATTTGTATTTGTTCTATTCCGATTCACAATGACCTATTTACATCCTCTTAAATAGGTTGTTTTTATTTAATGCACCATTATTATTATTTATAAGCCTTGCTGAGGATTCATTGACCTTAAAAATCAATACTATTTCAGTGGACCAGGTGTCAACACTGTCAGACAAAAAAATGTATTCCCAAAAATCTAACTGAAAAACATCCAATGTTTTCAGAACAAAATCCACTTACTTAACCTTTAAATGACATGGATTTTTATTTAAGCACTTAGTATTCAACATATGAAGTTAAGTTAAATCACAACCCTTTATTATTGGCATCTGTCTACCACTTAAACACCCATCTATCATGACAGAAAAGTACTAGCTTACAGAAAACACAAAGCAGATATGACATCTCCCTTACCCATAACACTGCAACAACAGCCAACAGCACAGTGTCCCACAACTTGTTATCTAAAAGATTGTTATTGAATACCTGTCAAAGGTTACATTGCCAGGGGTTGCCCTTTTGATCATATAAGTAAGAAGGTGGGAGTAAGGTCACAGTTACAACACTGCAAAAAAAAACGAGAACGAGAGACTAGCCATATATATATATATATATATATATATATATATATATATATATATATATATATATATATAGAGAGAGAGAGAGAGAGAGAGAGAGAGAGAGAGAGAGAGAGAGAGAGAGAGAGAGAGAGAGGACACTTTTGATATAGTATCCTGCAAGGAGTGAACAGAGATGAAAATAATACTTATGAATCTCAGTCAGTCCACAACAACTAGACCTGAATGAACATGCTTTTTAAACAAATGATCCTCCCCTTTTCAATGTTTGTTGTGTTGTGTTCTGGGTAATTAACAGTCTTCCATCGTATAAAATCATCACTTCCTGTGTCTGCACTGAATAAGAATGTCAAAAAATGCCCCTAATATATATTTATCAGCTTTGCTACTAGGTAAATTATTTTGCCACTTTTATATAGATGTTTTGTACGTGCTAGACTTAATTTTCCAATTTTGCAAATGGTCATTAAGGTGAAGAAGCAGTGAGATATAGAATAGATTATTCTTCTTTCTTTCTTTCAGTGTGCTGGGGGACTTTCAAGGTCAGTTGCATCGTGGAATGGACAAGATTATCAATCTATCAGTTTTCCTCAAAGAGAACCAGGTGACTCACCCAACCCCCATCTCAGCCTCACCTTCCCTTTGTAAGAGAGGAAAGGGAACAGAAGACATGCTTAGTTTGGGTTAAGAATTGAGGGTATCAAGTTAGTTCCAATAATGTAGCTCATTACCTTGTTGTCCCATCCAGAAGCTTTAAACACAATAGTGTTTTCTGATATAAGATCTAGACAGCTGGCAAGATTGTTATAAGATATCCATTTTGTGAATTCTATAAAACAAAAAAAAATGTATGTCATTTAAAATCACACATGGGAATTGTGTGTGTGTGTGTGTGTCTATATATATATATATAATATATATATATATATATATATATTATATATATATATATATACATATGTACACAATAATATTATAAGTTTGAGTACTGGAATATATTAATATATCTGCAAATCTATGTAGATTGATATATCAAACAAGATACAAATTATGTTGTGAACCTTTTAATCTGATTATTATCAAAAACAAATATAATAAATTAAAATACATTTTAGTTAAAATATAGAATTTGAACATTTCAAATTAAACATAACATGACCCATACATAACGGTGATCAGTATGCCAAGAAACAGAGGGGATAGAATAGCACACAAATATCTATTTTAACAGATAATTAGATTAAGACTAAACCCAATCTATGTTAGTAAGTTTAAATTAACTTGGTTCTCGTTATAGCAAGTTATAGGGCCTGGTTTAGACCCTACAGTGAAAATGATTAAAATATGTGGTCAAAGGAGACCCTACAAGAATACATTATCTTAATTATTATAAAATAATTCTAATAAACATTGTCTGGGGTCTGGTAGTGGAGTAAAAAAATAAATTAAAAAAATCTAGCTACACCACCGAATAAAAAAAAAAAAAAAATGCATGCTGATTAGTTTAAAAAAAAAAAAAAAAGGTACAAAAAAAGGATGATTACAGTTAAATTGCTTTCCCTAGAAAGAAATATGAACCACAAGAGAGTGGGAAAAACAAGATTTCAAATGTACCTTATAGTACACTGCAACAACAGAAGTATCATGCCTAAATAAATCCCCAACAAAATGGGGTGTACAGTTTTCTGTCAACCCCCAGTTGCATCTTAGTGAAAGCACTTATGGAGTCATCATGCCATTTCTGGAGAGTGCTGCAGTGCCCACAACAAAGTTGCATTTCTGCTTTTCTTCCATGACCAGTACTATACTGACAGTCTCCATGACAAGAAACTGACAGGCCTATGTTTGTAGCTGACCTCTTTTGTTGGCACCAATTTCTGTCATAGAAAGCACTGAGAGAGAACACAATTATTCTCTGGAACTCTCAAGATCATGTTTCACAGGTAATCTTCTTGTCTTTCCTCTCCCATACCGCTGGGTTGCTTCCAAGAAAAAGTACAAGGTGCTGAATTACTGTTTTTGTTATAGTGCAGTACTGTAACCCAACCCTATAACCCCCTTCATTATCTTCTAAATTCTTCAGGACTAATTGACAGGAAGTCTTTATTTTTATATTTGTTCCCATTAGAAGTCTATGTGTGGTTGAATAAGTAGGTACGGTAATTACTTTAATTATTGCTGTACCAAGCTGAATCTAAGCTCAGGGACTTGCTGTCCTCACTGATTTGCTGTGTATTAAAATTACTTTCCAGACCTTGCACATAAAATTTCATTTTTATTAAGAGTGACTATCTTACAAATGATGTATTTATAAAACATTTAAAAATCAAAAGGAACAGCACAAGACTATATTTATACAAAAGGTAATAAGTTGAGTTAAATCATCAAAACACTAGTCCGTACAAAAGGGTTTCAAAATGTGACTTTAATTCACCAGCTTCCATTCTTTCAAAAATGTTCCATCAGCCCTGTTATACTGCAATGGGGAAAACACTATTGATCATATTTTAGTAAGTAGAGTTTTTATTACGTCTTGTTAACAGTAGCAACCTTATCCCAGTTCCCCCTTTTTTTTGGAGATGTTTTTGTTCTTTGCTTGTTTGCTATATTTTGATTCAACATATGTAGATGTTAGCAATATAAACTGTATAGTTTTAAAAAGTGGAAGCTACTTCAAGGTACCCAATCACTTCTTGTCTTGTAGGATGGTGTTACTGAAGTGTTCTACTGTGTGTATAGGAAGTGATTAGGTGCTAAGAAATAGCAGGGGCATCATTTCAGGAACATTGGGGGGGGGGGGGGGGCAAAGTTGTGTCAACATTGAACACTCCCTGAGAAGAGATCAGAGGAGGAGAAGAAAGAGATGTCAGATTTAGAGAGGTTGAGTTTGAGGTCATGTGAGTGCATCCAGATAGCAGATATAGTTGGGGGGGGGGGGGGGGGGTTAGGGTTAGGGGTTGGGGGGGGGGGGGGTCAGAGGGGGGGAAGGAGAGGAAGATCTGAGCATCACCACCATAGAACTGGTATGAGAAACCATGGGATGCAATGAGGGGGCCCAGGGAGTGAGTGTAGATAGAGAACAGGAGAGCATCCAAGACTGATCCTTGGGGGACTCCTGTTGAGAGATGGTGAGGTGGAGGTTGAGCCATGCCAGCTTACCTGGTTGGAGATCTAGGAGTAGAACCAGGCCAGAGCAGTGCCAGAGATTCCCAGGTCAGCGAGAGAGGATAGGAGAATAGAATGATTGACAGTGTCAAAGGCACTAAAACCCTCGAGTGGGCAGTACACCGCCAGCTCTCTGCTTTCCTCTCTAACCACTCTCTGCTCGACCAATCTGGTATCCACCCTGCTCACTCCACTGAAACTGTTCTCCTGTCTGTTACTAACATGCTAAACTCTGCCCTTGCTGCCTCTCTCTCCTCTATCCTAATTCTACGATTAAACATTGGGTGTATTTATTGCAGATCATAATACTTCATTATTTTATTTATATTGTTATCTGACCAAAACATGTTAAACATACAAAAAGCCAGGTTATAAAAAATTTGATCTGCTTTTAACTATTAAAATTATATATAATCCAGCTCTGGCAGTGGAACATGAAACAAGCAATGTAGTTGGTCGAGCAAGGTTCCAGCTGTTCGTATATTGCATGGATTCGGACAGTTGGAGCCTTGTCATACATTTGAAATTACTACGCTGCCTGACAGAATTTAAAGCACCGGTAACCATCTTGTTTATAGTTACAAATTTACAGCAACTATAAAACTGAGAAACCAATTACCAACAAAAAAATCCCAAAAGTAGTAAGTAGACATGCCGATTTGGATGAAAAACACTTACATGAACTGAAATATAGTAAAACAAAAAACAATACGAAAAAAATGCTGTCTTTCCATGCAGGCAGAAACAAAAAAAATGGTCTCAGCTGTGGAAATGTTTATAAAATACTGAAGGATTTCTATAGAAATGCAAGAAATTCCCAAGGAGTAGAATATAAACTTTCAAGCTACATTAGTGTCCGAGCTGGAATAAAACTACTTCTGAACGAAAGCAAAACTGGGGAATCTATCAATATACACACTCACCATGACTTCGTCTCTTCATCAGTGTCTTGCACTTCGCCACAATATCAAATATCAAATCAATAAAGATGTACAGTACATTTGTATGTTTCAATTAAACTAATTTACTTTGCTTAGCTTAGTGTGTGGTTCAAAGTTATAAATGTGTCTACTTTATTGGCAGAAGGGCAGTTTTTTCCCTAAATATGAGGTGTTCATATATTGGACATATACGGACACCTGGTCAGGCCTTATTGCATACCTATACAGTTGTCTCCGACTAAGAGAACACCCCTCAGGAATCAAGCAGTGTTCACTTACCAAAGTGTTCTTTAAGATGCAGTTGACCACCAGACACAATATGAATCAATAAATAATAAATATTTAGTATTTGTCATGATGCACATGGATCAGTATGAAAAGAACAGAATAAGAGAAAAGCAAAAGGCACATGTATGTTAATAAACAATAATAATAAAGTAACAGACAAACTAACGCTAATAAACTGACTGTCAAACTAAATTAACACAATACTCCTACACACATTAAAAAATGCAGCAGCAGCTCTAGCTTAATTATGTATAATTGTACAGGAGCAATATTTAAGACATGCACAAAATTGTTTAACAGAATTGTAAAGCAACGCACCAGAGCGGAATGCATCAAATTGCTCGGTGACCGTGTCTGATTCAGGTTTTTTTTCAGGAGCTCTAACAATTTTCAACTTTTTGTAGCAAGAGAAACAGTGGCTTGTTTCGCAATTTTCTTTACATGCATGTGGTACACTAGTGGAAATCAGAATACAAAAAGAGGCAATGACATAATGGCGGTTCTGGAAAGATTAAATAAACCAGTGTGCCTCAAGACACTCTTGCGATTACAAGTCACATTTGAAAAGATTAATTAAACCATTTGAATCTAAGTTTAATGGTGATGAGTTATCATGTTATAAAACAGTACTGTATCAGTTGTGAACAAATTGCTAGCAGTGCCAAAAAGGTGTTCTTTTAAGCGAAGTTCCTGTTCATTTAGGCGGAGCATTTACAATGGGAAAAATCTGTTTCAGCACAAGGGTGTTCTCTAAGACGAATTGTTCTCTTTGGAGGTGTTTCTATACATGGAGACTACTGTACATAAAACCTTTTGGCAACTTTCACGCGATTTAATTTGTTCCTGTAATTCTGAAATTTGCATATCCCTTTTTCTATTATACTGTATATTTTGAAAAGACCCAGGGTTTATACTGTTACACGACTGGTCTATGAACCCTGTGTGTGTGTGTAAGCAGGGAAGCGGTAAGCTTGACACAGCCAGGATTGATTGATGTCTGGGAAAGCGGGGACATGAAAGCCCACATCAACGCCAACAGAGCTTATAGCTGAGTCAGACAAGCTCTTGTGTGAATGTGGAAGACTGTTGTTTTTGGTGTGGCCGAGGCTGACAGGGTCCTGGAATAATCGACTACCTACAAATTGTTTGCGTCTCCTGCCTTCATTTCTACACTACACTACAATATTAATTTGCCCATTGTAAATCATTTCGGGAACAAAAATGCCAAAATTTGTTATAAGGCAAAACACAAATAACGTGGTCTCCATTTCTGGAACCCGACAACCGCGTTATAATAGGGTAGCATTGTATATATTGATTACAAACGTAACTATGTTTTAATGAGTATTCTGGCTCTTTAAAGCTGACTATTTACATCTACCTTCTATTTCTCTGCCTGGGTTTATTTAAGGTTAACATTTTCTTTATTGCATTGTTTTTACCAAAACAAGGTAAACAAACATAGAGTATTACAGATTGACATATTATATATATATATATATATATATATATATATATATATATATATATATATATATATATATATATATATATATACACACACACACACACACACACACACATAACAGTGGTCAATATACTGTAGACTATGAACCACCTTGACTGTTGTTTTCCTCTACTGTTAAGATAAAGGTGAGTCATGGAAATAGAAAATCCACTGAATAATCAATATTTCAGTAATGATAATTATCATTATCATCCAAACAGACACATAATACATCTTATAGCTGCCACAGAGGTTTCATAAAATGTTACTGAAAGAGCATAAAGATCCTGATCTGTGCTACAAGCCTACAGGAATGTTCAAATATAACAACAACTGATACAGCTTGTCAATGGAGAGGAATGGAGTCAAACCAAGATATTTCATTGTTTTTAAGCCATACATGCTTTGCGATACAGGGTCTTTTCTTTTATCTTCTCAAAGCTGTAATGCTGGGATACATTGTGATTTTACTCAATAATCTAGATCCTCTTCTCCACATGATCTTTATCTTTATTGAGGGAAATAAGCCCTAATAGATTTGATATACCATCTCAAGATGAAGGAAGACTAATTGTTGCAAACCACTACAGTTTAGTAAAAGTTGAAATCCACCGAAGAATTGGACAAATCCATTAGTTTTATTAGGTCCTAAAAGAGTTATGTGATTCCCTGAGATCCAATCCTTGTCAATCAGGCATGGTAAATTGGATTCTTGAATAGGGAAATCCCCAAGGGAGAGTACATGTTATCTAGATCAGACACAGTGATTTTCTTTTTTTTTTTTTTTTTTTTTTGACTCTGTGTTCACTGGGTTCTGTTCTCTCTTTAGTGAACCAATAAAACCATAATAAGTATTGATTAACTCATTACTGTGTATTATTCACTGGCTTGTGCCTAGACCGTTTTGAACACAGCACCTTAAGACTTGTCATTGCTGCACAGTAGTTTGGGGGAGGGAGTGGAGCCTGTTTAAAGCTTATTCAAGTTACTAAATGATTTTGAATGAAGACAATGGACTAGAGATTAACAGAAAATGCAATATTTAAAACTGTCAAAAGCGTGGAAGCCAAGATTTGACATACTTTTGTTCGCAAGTTAGACTTTAAAGCATATTTTAGGACCATGTATCAGAAATTGTACCTAAACTAAAATACAAAGAAAGTGGGTTATAATTGATGTTTTTTTATTGAGCAATTTTAAAACCTGTTAGTTACTTAAACAAATAAGGACAACATTAATGAAAATATGCATACAAGAAATATTTACTGTTAGTTCATTTTAACAGTAACTGTTGTACTAATGAGATATATGTTTAAATATGACTTTTTTTTATTAGCTAGAACCTTTCTTGTCTTAGGCCTTAATGATATGTTTCAACGCTGATGTAAATTGCATTGCTTCCTAATCATTAGCTTGTTGGTAGCTTCTCTGCATTTCTTAGTGAGTGAAGCTCATTGCCTAGAAAAACAGAGATCAGCTGGATAAATGAAGTTTGATTATAGAGGACAAGGTCACGAGATGAATGGACTCAGGTCGAACAGAGGTGTCATGGCAAGCTATTTTTTACACTGTCATGGATTACCATGATTTAGCTTCCTTTCAAATCCACATAGTACCCTTAAAATCTTCTTCCCTGTGAAAATACATTTGGATATGAGCTTAGGTGATTAAAACATGGATGGCTCTTTTTTAAAAGCCCTAATTTTAACATTGTTGAGCATTTCTTATATATTTTGGTCATTAGCAAAAGTCACTTGATTGAGTGATTTCCAATACATTGTCAAGATAAATTACATTTTCTTAATTAGATCTACAGGAATTATAGTTGAAGAAGGGACACGTATTAATTTAGGACTTTGCAGAAACTGACACTCAATCTTATGACCCTGGGGCTGTATTATCTGAGATCCCCCCTTGATGGAAGAAAGTCTGTCTCATAGCAATTACCTAAGTCTTTTATCAGTCATTTCTAAGAAAGAAAATTAGAGCAATTGTGTCAGGATACTCATATGGGCAGAAATTGCACACTTATTTAGACCACTTATGTCTCTGACTTTGTTCCTGCTTGATGGCTGCTTTTGTTCACTACTGTGGCTTTGAAAGCTTGATTGGACTTGAGCAGATGTACAGTACTGGCCCAAAAGAGAAAGCTTTTTGTTCCCTCCGGATATATATATCTATATATATATATATATATATATATAAATCGAGGTGAAAGTTAAACATATAAGTTAGATAAAGATATATATAGATATATATGATATATATATTAAAAATTTTAACCTTAACTGAGATTTAATATACATGGAAAACACATTGTAAGAGTTTATAGCCTTTTAGAAAAAATGAAATGAAATACTAAGATAAAAAAAGCACTTGGAAAGAAAAGCAATCACACAGAAACCTGTACTTCAAATTCTAATTAGCAAAGCATTTATATGTTTATAAATGTCTATTCATAGATATCTACACAGTGTATAGTGGGGGAACACACACACACATATTATATATAATATATACTGATGTTCAAAAGAAACACAACACTCATGTCTAATGGATTTAATCAGATATTTTAAACATAGATCATAGAAAATGTGCACAAAAATATAGATCAAAGAATCATCAAGTTTTCAGTCTGAAACGTGACACACTGTCAAAATGAAAACATCACAAAGTTAGTATCAGGTATGACCTCCCTGAGCATTAATACAATCCTGGCAGCGTTGATGCATAGACCTGATCAGCCTCTGGATACACTGCTGCGGAATGTTTCGCCACTCTTCCTGTGCAGCGGTTGTCTCCTATTGATGGCACTGCCGCTTTGGTTCCACAGATGTTCTATTGGACTAGAAGAAAAAGCTGGCCACGGCAAGACCTCAGATTTGTTTTCTTGAAGTCGTGTAATTGTAATCCTAGCACTGTGTGGTCTTGCATTGTCCTGTTGGAAAATCGAAACTTCTGGATTGGCTTGCAGGAACGCAAAAACTGTTGCCTCAAGGACTTTAGCTGCAGCAACTTCTCTCACAGACAGGCAGCCTTCAATTATGCTGATAGCAACCAGGCGATCTTCATTACTGAAGCGGGGCATGGTCATATCTTTCGCTGTTCTTGCGTTAATTAAAATCATGTCTTTTCGAATGGCTAGTTATACAGATTCTTAATCAACTCATGTTGGCAGTTTTACCGCAACTCAAACACAAGACACTGAGCACCTGGCGTTTTATGAAATCACATGACTTGAGCTCAGTATTTTATATCCCAAGGAACAATACTACTCAAACAATAAACAAACCTATCCGCTCACTATTTAAAATGTAAATAACATTATGTATGTGCCCAATGAGCTATTGGTGTAAAACTTATACTGTTGTGTTTTCATTGTGCATCAGTATATATATATATATATATATATATATATATATATATATATATATATATATATATATATATATATGTCTTTTTGTGCAATTTATAAAACTAACTAAAAGAAAATAAGTGACAAGCACACAGTGCAAGGGTGAAAAAAAAATTTGAAAGGTTTGAAGAGCCACATACTGTACAGAAGTAGTGGCTTTATGTATGCCACCTTAAAAGAAAGCTTTTCTTCTCTCTAAATGAGGATCCTCTCTACTCAACAATAGGCTGTGTCCCCTCTAAGCAGTAGGAGCAAGACTCGACTTTTATCATCTATCTTGCTGAGCTTTGGCTATACTTTTTTAACCACTTCCATGCATTGTGATGTTTCAGTGCTGTAATACACACGAGCAGTGAAGTATTTTAACTGGTTTAAAACCTGCGAAATTGAGGTTGGGGTAGTGTATGGAGGTGAGCTGAGGTTGAATATATGATTAGCTCTTGTAATGCTGAAATTTGCATATCCAGATTACCCATAATTCTACAGTTACTGCTTTCTCCAACCTTAACTCAAAAGTTACTTCTATTTATACAGTACACCCTCGCTATAATGCCCTTCACTATAACGAACCATCAGACATAACAAACCTGGCCCCTGGATCCCAGAAAAAAAAAAAAAAAAGATTATACTGTAAAGTACGTGAGGTCTGTGAAGTGCAGGAACATTGGAGTTGGAGGGGCTGTGTATGACATCAGTCGATCGGCCTATGGGTGACAGACATAGAACACAGGAGCTGCTGGTGACTGGCTGTGAAGTGGGATGAGGCGGGACTAACTGGGGCTAAAGACCAGTGACAGGAGGGGTGTTTATTGTTGTTGTGAAACAGAGACAGAATCAAAGAGAAAAAAAAAAAACTTTTTAAACTGAATAAAAGTTTAGCTTCATTTCGGTATTTTTGCTTTTTGTACTGCGTTTTAAAAAACTGGATAAAGCAAAGGCAGAATACTGCATACATGAAATGAATAATCCTAATAATAATAATCTTTATATAGTGCCTTTCATAGTGGACCACCATCACAAAGCACTTTACAAGATACGAGACTAGGGTGTGTAACTGTGCATTAGCTGCAGAGTAACTTACAACAACGTCTCACCCAAAAGACGGAGCAGAGGAGGTTAAGTGATTTGCTCAGGGTCACACAATGAGTCAATGAATCACCGGGATTTGGATTTGCTGGTTACAAGCCCATTTCTTTAACCACTGGATCACACAGCCCCCTCAATGTAAGTCTACTTTTATTTAAGATATAATCGCATTGACTTACTCCAACAGTTTGTCGTTCATTTTGATTGTTCTTTCGCTGTAACAAACCCCTCAATATAACGAAAAAAAGGCTTGGACCTTGTGGTCAGTGCGAGTGGTGTGGTGAATAAAACAATGTCCAAACAATTACGTTCTCCAAAAATATCTGTGTTTTAATAAATGGAGTAAATGTATTAGCTGTACTAAGAGACCTACTTCTGGTAGAATTATGTTAGGAACCAATAAGACAGCTTTGAAATCAATATGCTAAGACAGATAGAGTAAAGGACCATAGCCAGCAAACTGGGAATAGATTAGTCTGGCAGGTCCCGAGCTGAGCTAAGAAGAACAGAATAACTCATAATGTAGTATTAGGCTCATTTACTACATTCATATTGAACACATTATTTTAGTTATTGTCTGCAAAAAATAAACTACTTTTCAGACACACACACACACACACACACATTTAATATATATATATATATATATATATATATATATATATATATATATATATATATATATATATATATATTATATATATGTGTATTTTATACGAATCCAGGGCTCGTAATGGAACATGAAACAGGCAATGTGGTTGTCAAGCAAGGTTCCAGCTATCCTTTTATTGGATGGATACGGATAGTTGGAGCCTTGTCACATATTCTAAATCACTGCGCTGCCTCACAGAATTTAAACTAAGTATCAGTAGCCATCATGCTTACACACACTTATAGATGTACAGCTGTAACTATGAAACTGAATGACCAATTACCTGCAAAAAAAACCCGAAGTAGTAAGTAGACATGCCAATTTGGATGAAGAACAATTAAATGAACGATAGGTTGCGGATGCATCCCCGGTTCCCTGAAAGAGAAAATAACCATCAACGTATGGGACATTGCCGTCAGGCAGTAGGGATTGGCCGAGATGGCTTCTGGAGCGACCTCGCGGGTTAATGGTTATTTATAATAACCATCAACGTATGGGAACAGTGTACCGATACCGATACTTGAAGAATGCACTGACAGTGCATGTAACTTGCTGATGTGTTTTGCTGACACTACCAACAGCAAAAACGCGGTTTTCATAGACATGAGTTTCATATCCACTGTGTGGAGAGGCTCGAACATGCCTTGGTAAGGGCTTCTAGCACCACATCAAGACTCCATGACAGTAAGTTGGTCATCCTTTGAGGTCGCAAGTGTCTTGCCCCTTTAAGGAACTGAGATGCCAGAAAATGGCAACCTGGTGATAATCCGTCAATGTGTACATGGCAAGCTGATATGGCGGCTAAATACACTTTAAATGTACAGGGAGATTTCCCTTCATCTAACAGTTTCTGTAGAAACTGTAAAATTACTGCCATAGGACAAGATATTGGGTCATGGCCCCCCTCCAGACACCAATCTTGGAACAACTGCCACTTGTACGTGTACTGCGACCTGGTAGAGGGCGCTCTAGCGCTGTGAATGGTCGAGATCACCGCTGTCGAAAGCCCTAAGGCTGACAGGCGCTCCCGTTCAGGGGCCAAGCCCATAGCTGCATGAGCTTGGGGTTGGGGTGCCAAAGCCGCCCTTCGGCCTGGGACAATAGGTCTGCTCGCAGGGGAAGCTCCCGCGGTTGACCATGCAGTAACTGCACCACGCTCGGGAACCATATTCTCCGAGGCCACCGAGGAGCGATCAGAATCACTGTCGCTCCCTCTACCTTGACCTTCTCTAAGAGGGTGGGGAGCATCGGAATTGGTGGAAACGCATATAGGAGGACTGGAGGCCATTCATGAGCCAGTGCGTCGACTCCTAGGAGGCTGTCGGGGTCCCTCATCGAGAACCATAGGGGGCAGTGCGTGGTCTCTCATGAAGCGAAGAGATCTACTTGTGCTATGCCAAACCATTCCCAGATGCGCTTTACCACCTGAGGGTGGAGCCATTCCCCTGCAAGAGGGCCTCCTCTGGATAGGAGGTCTGCTGCGTAATTGGCTCTGCCCAGTAGGTGAACTGCGCGCAGAGAGGTCAAACGCGGCTGTGCCCGTAGCAACAGTCATGCTACCATTCCGTGAAGGCGGGGGGACCGTAGTCCGCCCTGGCGGTTGATATATGCCACAACCGTGGTGTTGTCCGACCGCACCAACACGTGCTTGTCTAGAAGCACCGGCAAGAAGTGCCGGAGGGCAAGGTCCACTGCTTTGAGTTCCAGAGCATTGATGTGGGCTGACCTCCAGGGTCCTGACCACACTCCGCAGGTCCCTGAGCCATTCCAGACTGCTCCCCAACCTTGATTGGAAGCGTCGGTCGTAACCACTTCCCTCCGGAAGATGGGACCCAAGAGAATGCCCTGGTGGATGTTTGACAGAACTTTCCACCAGCGTAGTGCTTCCCAGCAGGTTCGGGATACCTGCGGTATTTGTCTCTCCGCGGATGTAACGCGAAGGCATTGAACCAAGCCTGTAGAGGTCTCTGGTGTAATAAGCCCAAGGGAAGGGCTTGTGAGGCAGCAGCCATCAGCCCCAGCATGCGCTGACACAGCTCCATGCTGATTGTTTCTCTCAACCTGAACAGGGAGAGGCACCGTTCCAGCGAGGCAACTCTGTGTCGACAGGGTCGCTTCCATGGACACCGAGTTCAGATGCAACCCCACGAACTCGGTCTGTTGGCTTGGCACGAGGCGGCTCTTCTCTGAATTGACCTTCAGACCCAGCCGCTGAAGATGGTTCGTAACCAACACTGTGTGCTGTGCCAGCTGCTCCTTCGACTGCGCGCAGACAAGACAGTCGTCCAGATAATTCAGCAGTCGGACACCTTGAGCCCGAGAAGGAGCTAAAATGGCATCCATACATTTGGAAAAGGTTCGAGGAGCTAGAGACAGACCAAATGGGAGGACACAAAACTCATACACCCTGCTCTGGAATGCGAAACGCAGATACTTCCTGTGACCCGGGCAGATGGGAACGTGAAAGTACGCATCTATCAGGTCCACAGTGGTAAATCAGTCACCGTGTCAGACTGACTGGATGATGTGCCTGTGCGTAAGCATCCTAAACGATAACCGCCGTAGGTATCTGTTCAGTACTCACAGATCTAAAATAGGGCGGAACCCGCCGTCCTTTTTGGGCACTAGGAAGTATTTGGAATAGAACCCCTGGTCGATCAGAGCAGGGTCTACCTGTTGAATGGCACGCTTCCTGAGCAGTGCCTGTATCTCCGCATTCAGAGTTGAGGACTGAACCAAGTCCTTCACTGCCGTTACGACCACCCCCCTGAAGGGGGGAAGCTTTAACTGGAACTGAAGGGTGTACCTCGTGGAAATGGTCTTGTGCACCCAGATGTTGTTGGTGCACTGTTGCCAGAACTGGAGCTGTGGAACAGTATGGGGTGGGCTAATAGCTGCCTGGATGTCTCAGGGCTGCTTTGGCTGTGCACGCTCACGAGGGGCCTGGCCAGAGACACTAGGATGTGACCTGCCACCTCCTCTAGGGTGCCATTCCACGCACCGTGGTTTTGTAAACCCAAGCCGTACTGATAGACCTGCAGGGGAGGTCTTACTACCCCGTAGTTGCGCCTGCTGCTGTGGCGGTGTCTTGTACCAAGGCTGTTCCTGGGGCCGCTTCGGCTGGGACTGTTTACCTGGCCACATCTTGGCCATTTGCTGCGACGCCTCCCGTGCCTTGACAGAGCGTTGCAGCATCTCCTCCACTGCCGGACCAAACGTGTGTCCGGGAGTGATTGGAGCATCCAGCAAGGGGGCCTTGTCAGGCTCCTGCACTCTTGCCTGCGAGAGCCAGAGCTGTCTTCTGGCCACCACCATCAAAGCAATGCTCCTGCCCTGAGTCCGCGCGTTGAGCTGGGCCAACCTTACCAGCATCTGGCTGACCGTGCCTAGCTCGTTTCTGAGTGCCGCAGAAGGGCACTCAGGTAGATCTCTAATTAGCACCGCCTGGTAGACTGTCAGTTGACTGGCTACATTAGACAGTCTGACTGCCTCTGTGGCCACAGAATACCCTTTCTTAAGGTGTACCTCTGTATTCCTGCACTGTTTATTAGGACACACCGGGTCTTTAGTAAACCCAGACAGTGTCAACGTTTTCACCAACGCGGAGAACGCAGTGTCCACTGGAGGAAAGGACGCTAGGCCGGCCTCACTGGTCCCCTGCATGGTAAAGGTCAAAGCCTTGCGAGATGTTGCAGGAGCCCCCCACGTAGACTGCACCTCTTTAACAAAGTCCGGGAATGCTGGGAGCATCCTGGACTGATGGGACTGGGCTGAAGGTGACTCAAACAGAGATCGTCGGGGAATCTCTGTCTGGGGCCAATCAATGCCCAAGTGGCGGGTTGCTCTATCGACCACAGACCACATAGGGTCATCTGTGTCCATCAGCTCGGACTCAGTGTCCTGGTTTGTGTGGTGGGACGCTATCTCAGCCTCTACACTGTCCCCTTCCAGGATGTCAGAAGCATCATAAGAACATAAGAACATAAGAAAGTTTACAAACGAGAGGAGGCCATTCGGCCCATCTTGCTCGTTTGGTTGTTAGTAGCTTATTGATCCCAAAATCTCATCAAGCAGCTTCTTGAAGGATCCCAGGGTGTCAGCTTCAACAACATTACTGGGGAGTTGATTCCAGACCCTCACAATTCTCTGTGTAAAAAAGTGTCTCCTATTTTCTGTTCTGAATGCCCCTTTTTCTAAACTCCATTTGTGACCCCTGGTCCTTGTTTCTTTTTTCAGGCTGAAAAAGTCCCTTGGGTCGACACTGTCAATACCTTTTAGAATTTTGAATGCTTGAATTAGGTCGCCACGTAGTCTTCTTTGTTCAAGACTGAACAGATTCAATTCTTTTAGCCTGTCTGCATATGACATGCCTTTTAAGCCCGGAATAATTCTGGTCGCTCTTCTTTGCACTCTTTCTAGAGCAGCAATATATCTTTTTTATAGCGAGGTGACCAGAACTGAACACAATATTCAAGATGAGGTCTTACAAGTGCATTGTACAGTTTTAACATTACTTCCCTTGATTTAAATTCAACACTTTTCACAATGTATCCGAGCATCTTGTTAGCCTTTTTTATAGCTTCCCCACATTGCCTAGATGAAGACATTTCTGAGTCAACAAAAACTCCTAGGTCTTTTTCATAGATTCCTTCTCCAATTTCAATATCTCCCATATGATATTTATAATGTACATTTTTATTTCCTGCGTGCAGTACCTTACACTTTTCTCTATTAAATGTCATTTGCCATGTGTCTGCCCAGTTCTGAATCTTGTCTAGATCATTTTGAATGACCTTTGCTGCTGCAACAGTGTTTGCCACTCCTCCTATTTTTGTGTCATCTGCAAATTTAACAAGTTTGCTTACTATACCAGAATCTAAATCATTAATGTAGATTAGGAATAGCAGAGGACCTAATACTGATCCCTGTGGTACACCGCTGGTTACCACACTCCATTCTGAGGTTTTTCCTCTAATCAGTACTTTCTGTTTTCTACATGTTAACCACTCCCTAATCCATGTACATGTGTTTCCTTGAATCCCAACTGCGTTCAGTTTGAGAATTAATCTTTTGTGCGGGACTTTGTCAAAAGCTTTCTGGAAATCTAAATAAACCATGTCATATGCTTTGCAATTATCCATTATCGATGTTGCATCCTCAAAAAAATCAAGCAAGTTAGTTAGGCACGATCTCCCTTTCCTAAAACCATGTTGACTGTCTCCCAGTACCCTGTTACCATATAGGTAATTTTCCATTTTGGATCTTATTATAGTTTCCATAAGTTTGCATATAATAGAAGTCAGGCTTACTGGTCTGTAGTTACCTGGTTCAGTTTTGTTTCCCTTTTTGTGGATCGGTATTACGTTTGCAATTTTCCAGTCTGTCGGTACCACCCCTGTGTCAAGAGACTGCTGCATGATCTTGGTTAGCGGTTTGTAAATTACTTCTTTCATTTCTTTGAGTACTACTGGGAGGATCTCATCCGGCCCAGGGGATTTGTTTATTTTAAGAGCTCCTAGTCCCTTTAACACTTCTGCCTCAGTTATGCTAAAGTTATTTAAAACTGGATAGGAACTGGATGACATGTGGGGCATGTTGTCAGTATCTTCCTTTGTAAAAACTTGTGAAAAGTAATCATTTAACATATTTGCTATTTTGGAGACGGCATCTATATCCCAGTCCTTCTGTGGCTGCATCGGAAGGGAAACATCCGATGGATGTTGTGGGGGGGCCACTGGTTGGCTGGAGACGGGTTCAGTGGGCTGCTCTGGGGCTCGAGGCACTGCAGTAGCCAGAGACATAAGCAGGGAGTGCTGTCCCATCATGGCCTCCATGAACTGGGACATCTTGAAGGTTAATTCTGCCACCTCAGACTTGTCAAAAGCCAACGACGCCCGTCCTAACACTATATATATATATATATATATATATATATATATATATATATATATATATATATATATATATCTGAAATAGAAATATATACAACCCAAAAACACACAATATAATAATAATATTTATAATAATATTATAAATAATAGGAGAAGATGGAGACCACGAGGTTAAACAAAAACACAATGCCAAAGCAAAGTGTGAAGGATATATATAAAGTAATATATATAAATATAACACAATTATATAATCCAATAACCAATAATAAACGTAACTGAAATAAACTCGGAGAAGGGGCCAAAACCAGCTTCTCAAGCCTAAGCTTTGTGAGTACAATCAGTACGAGCGTTAGTACCTACCGCTACTGATGCGGAGACAAAAGAAGAAGAGACTCTCTGCGAGCTGCGTATAGTAAGCTCCCGGGGGGCGGCTTACATGGCAGCTCGTGCAGAGGCCTATCGGCAGCTTTGCTATAAAGCTCAGCCAATCCTTACTGCCTGACAGCAATGTCCCATACGTTGATGGTTATTTTAGAATTGAAAGGGAACTGGAAGAGAGCAAAACAGAAAAAATAGAAACAAAAAAAAACGCTTATGCTCACTCACCGACTTTGTATCAGTTTGTAAACGCTAAAAGACACTTGTGCACATTATCCACCCCTCTCTGACACAGATCTTCTACAAATTACTGAAATCCGAGACTGAAATCCTTTAGGGTGTTGTGGCAATGTTGCCCCGCCCGTGTGTATTTCTGTGTTGTATATTGCATGTTGGTGTATTGTAGTTGGTACACGTAATATAATATGGGCCGTCCCGCAGCTGCTTGCAATGTTGTCGTTCCGGGTACTTGCAACTACGAGCCCCTCCTAATATGGTTACCTTCCCGTTTCCACCTACCGTCAATGCGGTCCATCTAGGAGGCAGCGTACCACTGTCCTTACACGACGTTCTTTCTCGTTGGGAGGGAGATTTGCAACATTGATTCTTTCTCTTTCTGTCACAGACCCCAACATGTTCGTTATAGCGAGGGTATACTGTATATGTATGCAATAAGGCCCGGTTCGGCATATACAGACGCCTCAGGGCGTTGTGCCTTCAACCCCCAAGAACTCTGTATATTCAATGTATATGGATGCCTGTGACAGGATGGCGTGCGTGGTGACGTCAAGCCAGAAGCAGGAAGAGACAGACACTGCAAATACGGTGCAAAAAGGCGCTTGCTTGCGGCGATTTATTGTAAAATAAAAAGGGTGAACAAAACAAACAAAACGCAGGACATGGCAATGGCAGCCAAAACAAAACAGACTATACAGACAAACACGGTGAGTTGTTGTTTTTTTTTATGCTGATTATTATTATTTTATTATTACCTCCATCTCCAAACCCATTCTCCACTAAACGAACACACAACCCCGAGCGAGTGAAAATATACTGCTTTTATGTAGCTGTACTGAGACTTGATTGCTAATCAATCATTCAGTTGGAGTCTCGATGCAACTGCATGTGAATTAAGTGTAATTTCCCGTGCTCACATAGTATTACATTTTACCTGCACGTAAAGTGTTGTGCAATCCTCGTGCCTAAATACAAATATACTTTTTAAACACTTGTGTGCATGACCCATATTATATTATGTGTACCAACTACAATACACCAACATTATCACACTACACGTAACATACAACACAGAAATACACACAGGGGCGGGGTAACATTGCCACAACATCCTAAAGGATTTCAGTCTCAGATTTCAGTAATCTGTACAAGATCTATGTCAGAGAGAGGTGGATAATGTGCACAAGTGTCTTTTATCGTTTACAAACTGCTAAAAATACATTTGAAGTGACAAAGTCAGGGTGAGTGAGCATAAGCATTTTTTTATTGTTTTTTTTTTCCTATTTTGCTATCTTCCAGTTCATTTAATTGTTCCTCATCCAAATTGGCATGTCTACTTACTACTTTGGGTTTCATAGTTACAGTTGTACATGTACAATTGTGTGTAAGCAAGATGGCTGCTAATACTTAGTTTAAATTCTGTGAGGCAGTGCAGTGATTTAGAATATGTGACAAGGCTTCAACTCTTCGTATCCATCCAATAAATGGACAGCTCGAACCTTGCTCGACCAACCACATTGCTTGTTTCATGTTCCATTTCGAGCACTGGATTGCAGATGTTATTATATATATATATATATATATATATATATATATATATATATATATATATATATATATATATATATATATGAAAAGTATTTTGCTGACAATAACTAAAATAATGTGTTCAATATGAAGTAAATGAGCCTAATACTACATTATGAGACATAGTTTTCTTCCAAGCCATTTAGAATATGGTTTAAGCAGAGGTTATTCTGTTCTTCTTAGCTCAGCTTGGGACCTGCCAGACTAATCTATTCCCAGTTTGCTGGCTATGGTCCTTTACTCTATCTGTCTTAGCATATTGATTTCAAAGCTGTCTTATTGGTTCCTAACATAATTATACCAGGAGTAGGTCTCTTAGTACAGCTAATACATTTACACCATGGCATCTAGGGAAGCTTATATTCTTGTCATTTATTCAGACTGAAGATTGGCTTGGTAAAAGGCTGTTAAGTATAGTGAATTTGAGGCTTTCCTTTAATAAAAAAAAAAGGAATTAGTGACCTCAACCCCTACATTTTCAGAAATCAATATATGTAAAAAAAAAAAAAAAAAAAAAAAAAAAAAAAGTCTTCTGGATATATCAGTCTTTTGCTCAATTTAGAAAACTAATTAAAAGAAAATAAGTGACAAACATACAGTGCAAGGGGGGAAAAGAGGTTGAAAGATTTGAAAAGGTTTGAAGAGCCACATACTGTATCGCAGTAGTGGCTTTATGTAGTGAAAAAGGCCACCTTAAATGATCTACTATTATTTATTATTATTTTTGGGACTAGAGAATATACAGTAGCTCTGGCTTAACAGTAGCATAACAATGGCTTAACCTTTATTTAATTTTTTAAGACTAATTTTGAACTCCTGATAAAACAAAGTTAGTTTCAATTTTTTTTCACATTTGCATATTGTTGTGCTGCGCAAATCAAAATCTTTGTTCTCCAAAGAGCACAATGCTTACAATGTATGGCATGACATAATATGAATAGTCTGTTTCCCTTGTTACACAATTAGAACTTTCCTGATATCATTTGGCAAGCCACAGCTCTAATTACAACTCGCTGAATATGTATATCAAGTCATTTGCAGGTAAGGTATTACACACTCTGACAAAGGCATTAAAAAAAGACTGTAGTCTATGTATTTCACTGTGCCTAATTGTTGTCAGTATGTGACCTGGAACTCTGAGACAGTATTTTTCAAAGTCAAGCCTGGAGAAGGGTGTAGCCATTTATCAATGTTTATACCTTATTCACCTATGAGGCAGCACTTGTGAAGGTCTATTTCTTATTTAATTCTGAAGATTTTGTTGTTAACGGAAAACCTGCCTCGTAAATTAGGGAAGTGTTCAATTATAGGTCTGACAAAGATTTATTCTGGCCCTACAGTTGGTCACTACTGGCAAGTGAGGGCAAGTACAAACCATGGCTATTTCTGAGAGCAGACTATC
Organism: Polyodon spathula; assembly: GCF_017654505.1. Taxonomy (NCBI): domain Eukaryota; kingdom Metazoa; phylum Chordata; class Actinopteri; order Acipenseriformes; family Polyodontidae; genus Polyodon; species Polyodon spathula. Next base: position 26,165,287 of record NC_054537.1, on the reverse strand, counting down.
TGAAGATGCAATCTCCTTTTTTCTTTAAGATAAAGATACAAAATAATGTATATTATAATGTAACAGTGTTCTTGATTTCTATTATTTTATTATTTACCAAATATCTTCCTGTTAGTACACACATTAACAATAGCTTGTTTTCAAATTCATAGTAATTGCTGAATAATATAATGTTGGTGGTTCCCATTCTGCAATTGAATCAAATATATTATCTTTTTACACAAATGCCAAATGTTTGTGACCTTAATTTAAAAATGTATTATTTCATATACAGTATTCCAGTAAATCCACATCTTCATATTTAACTAAAGCACCTGTCATGAGATGAAGGATTCATTTGCACCCAGTCAAACACATTTGTAAAAAACAATAACTTTCAACAGCACATTTACTAAAAGCTTAGGAGGATATAACCAACTGTCATTAGATTAGTGCTCTTTAAGACACATTAGACAAAATACAGGAAATAAAACTGTGCAGCTCAATAATGCAATAACGTTCCAATTATCATAGAACTGACTATAATGATCTAATCCAAAATATGGTTATGCTCTATAAACAAGAGGTGGAAAAAGTCCCAGAACCCTGCTGGGTTGATTTAGTTTGGAAATTCTTGACAGATTTGACCACATAAATCATTCTTTAAAAGTCAAAGGGATATGACACCATATTACTGTTTCATTTACTGGTTCTATTAGCAAATCTGAAAACCCAATCTTTCCTCAAGATAAGATTCTCATGTCATCTATGCCACAGGGTAACCAAGGGCATCTTTAGTGGGCCGGATGCAAGCTTTTCTTCTAAATGAGGGTCCTCTCTACTCGGCAGTTGGCTGTGTATCCTCTAAGCAGTAGGAGCAAGACTCGACTTTTATCATCTATCTTGCTGAGCTCTGGCTATACTTTTTTAACCATTTCCATCCATTGCGATGCTTCAGGACTTTAAAACAGAGCCAGGGCTATAATACACACTAGCAGTGAGGTATTTTAACTGGTTTAAAACCTGTGAGAGTCGTGGGACTCTGGAACCAACTCCCCAGTAATGCTGTTGAAGCTAGTTTAAAACCTGTTAAAATCTGGAATCAACTCCGCATTAATGTTGTTAGAGTTGGTTTAAATCCTCTGAGAATCGTGGGAATCGAAACCAATTGCCAGTAATGCTGTTGAAGCTAGTTTAAAACCTGTGAGAACCTGGAACCAACTGCCCAGTAAAGATGTTGAAGCTGACACTCTGGGATCTTTCAAAAAGCTGCTTGATGAGATTCTGGGATCTACTAACAACCAAATGAGCAAGATGGGCTGAATGGCCTCCTCTCGTTTGTAAACTTTCTATGTTCTTATGTTCTTGAATTTTGGTTGGGGTAGTGTATGGAGGTGAGATGAGGTTAAATATATGATTGGCTCTTGAAATTTGCATATCCTGATTAACCATAATTCTACATTTACTGCTTTCTCCCACCTTAACTCTAAAGTTACTTGTATTCATTACTGCTTATTTTGAATTACTTTAAAGCAAAATTGAATGGCTCAAGCAGCAAAATGTATAGATAAATTATATTATTATTATTGTTTAAAAAACACAAAAAAACATCTCTCTAAGTTTAGCACCTTGGCATAATAGTATTTTCATAGGGAAAGCCTGTCTCCCATAGAAATACAAATATTAATGCCATGAACTTGTTCTTGTTGTTTTATTAAATTGAATGTAAGCTGGACAAGGAATAACCAACCAGAATGAGACACTCGAGAGAAGAGAGAGCCAAGGGGCCAGCCCAGTGATTCTCGTCAATCCTTCCCATGATGAACATAAAGCATTGCAAAGCCAATTAGTACAACTTACATACATCCTTCAGGGAACTCTACTACTTGTGAAATAAATAAACCAGGTTTCAAGTGAATGTCTCTTGAATATATATATGAAGAGTAGTCTATGTGTAATATGTATATCTGTTCTCTTGTAATAGATTGAACCCAATTAAAAAAAAATAAAGCAAACACTAAATGAGATTATTATTTCTGTGCCTTTTGTTTTATATTTTGCAGAATATTTAGGCCTATGAATTATTTAAATAAATAATATTGTTAATATCAGAGTTTGTATAATATCATTCTGTTTCTATAATGTGTAATATAACCAATATTCAATGTTATTGTTATATGCAATCCTGCCCTTTTTCATGAAAGAATGGAGTCCTGGTGTGGTTTAGTACATGATAAAGTGGAGGACTTAATAGCACCTAGGATTTGTCAAGAACAAAGGAACCAACATTGTGGCTAATTCCAATTGATAGCCTACACATATTCTTAAGCAGTTATCCTAAAATGTTAATTAAGAAGAAAGATAAGAGTTGTTGCTCATCACCAGGTTAATTTCACCAAGTTTTACATCTAGTTGTTCACATTTTCTACATTATTCACATGTACCAACCAATAACTCTTGTTAAATATACAGTGAATCACCACACCAAACTTATCTTATTAATCTATGGTAAATAGAGTAAAATGGTCTGTTTTTCCAAGCGTATGCTGGACATATTTTGCTGTGCTCAAAATCACTTCAAGACTGATCTTAAATATATACAGTGCCTATAGAAAGTCTACACACCCTTTCAAAATGTTTACCTTTTGTTGCCTTATAGCCTGGAATTAAAATGCATTTAAATAGTTTTTTTTTTTTTTTTTCATTTATCTACACATCATACCCCATAACTTCCAAGTGAAAAAAATATTCTAGAAAATTGTAGAAAATTAATTAAAAATAAAAACTGAAATATCTTGGTTGGATAAGTGTCCACTCCCCCTTGTAATAGCAATCCTAAATTAGCTCAGCTTTAACCAATCGCTTCATTGCTTCGCTTTTTCATATCTTTATTTTCACTCATGTGAAGCCCATTTCGTCTTAGAATGGTACTGGTATGGTACTTAGCTTCCCTTTGTGATGCCACATGTTTTTGCAGCATAGAATACAAGTGCAAAGCTCTGCATTGTCAAAGAAAAAAACAAAACATTTATGTATATTTCTATAATGCTTGAGTTAAAGATTAACTATTATTAAATGTGTATCCTAAGAGACATTGCTTTATCTCATCACTCTATGTTAAACGAGACATTTACGTTTTGTGAACAAAACAAAGCACTTGATGTGACGCTGCCTGCAATACATCACTGATTCACCTTGCATAACATAGCCTTTAACTGACAAGCCAAACAGTATACACTGACTATACACATTACTGCTGTGAATCAAATGTAAAGTCCATATCTAAAAGTGATTTTACTCTATGATACAGAAACAAAAAAAACATATGGCCACTCATTTAAAAAGTAGAAAGATTATGAAAAATATAATGTTATAAGTTCCCATGTGTTGCTACAACTGTTTCAATAATGTACCTGTAATTGTTCATTTCATTATTATAATGAAAATAACTTTTTACACTTATAACTTTAAAGTCTGTTTCAAAGTTATTTTCAAAGTGTCTGCTCTAGTGCACTGGGGTTTGAGATCTGTCCTCTAAATCACTGCAGGAAGAAAAAAAAAAAAAAAAAAACATAACAAGTGCTCTGGCTTTTCTTTTCCGTACCACATCATGGATCCTAATTGCTATGTTACCTGTTTGACAATGTGGGCAATAATCCTTACACTATCAGTACACTAGATCAGCCATTTTAAAAAGCGCTTTGAAACAGACTTAAAGGTTATAAGTGTAAAAAGATGTTAACAATGAAAAGAAAAATTACCGGTACATTATTTAAACAGTTGTAGCAACACGTGGAGACGTGTAAAGCTATATTTTTTAGAACCCCACTACTTACTCTTTAAACCCACCATGAACTTGAGAAACAAAATCAGAAGTCACTATCTCAAAAACATGCTTGGTATCATCCAAAAACCAAAAGGCTGTGTGGTCTCAATAAACAACTCAAGTTGTATCTGAGGTCAAGGTTTTCCAATTCATTTGTAGCCTGGCAAATATGTATTCTGCTGAACGAATTCTCCGTCCATTATCGATTTACATCACGGAAATAAAATTTCAGCCATCAAAGTCCAACTTGAAATAACAGTACATTATGTTAAAAAGTCTGCAGGAATCCAGATTTACCTACTCACTGCAATAGAAGTAACCTGCCATTCAAATATTGCCTCGTCACTGGAAGTGAACAGGTTAGCTTTTTTTCTAATATGACTACTAACGATATAAGTTCTTAGAATTATTGTTGTTATAAACATTTGCTCATTATTTATTGAGATGGGTTTTCAGGACCCATGGTCCTAACCACAGTCATAAATAACTTAAAATTAAATATAAAAGATAATGTCTAGTCTCCACATACACTAGTCAAAGTGATAGTTATTATCATGTCATAGCCCTAAAAATAATAATATAATAATAATAATAATAATAATAATAATAATAATAATAATAATAATAATAATAATAATAATAATAATAATACACTTTATTTTTTTTAAAGAAGAGAGAAATGCAGTTCTGTTTTATTGCTTGCTACAACAGCATACAGACAGACAGATTTAGGGATGTTTTTCGGAGCTGGTTTATATTTTACTAATTCAAACTCTAAGTGTAAGTCTTTTATTCTCTTTTTTACAGCATAGTTGGTGCTGCTTTATCGGGATGCCTATGCCCCTTTATCGGGAGATGTAAAAATATCTAGAATAAGCGGCTGTCCTAATTAAATGAGAGGCATTTGTGATGATCTTATTCACCCGTTATTGTTTCTAAATGAAAAGAATGAAATCACATCACATTATGATTAAATTTAAATACATAATTTAAATACAAGTCGATTGTTTGTTTATTTTTTATTCCTAAACAAAATGAATCACTTTTTTATTTCTACATGAAATGAAAAATAAAGAAATCACATCTTATCAAAAGGTGAGACACCTGTGATGTTGACACGCCAACTTTCTTTACAACAGCAACCTGAGAAACCACAGGGGACTGCATCAGGAGTTCAATGTGGTTTATGCAAGTCACAGTGTAATCACATTTGCACTGCTTTACGCAAACCTGTCTTGCTCTGAAACGTGAACTTCGTTCATCATTTGAAAATACATTATCCCAATTAAACAAAGTGATGTCCCAATTAAACAACATAAATAGCATTGGGAAGAGCCACCCCCCAGAATTGTATCCCATTTAAGCAGCAATCCCGATTAAGCAGAGCTGAGTGTAATGTTACCATAACATAAAGAATGAATGAATGAATAAATAATCTACGGTTCTGCTTAGGAACAGTGCACGAGATTATGGTTCTGACCTCAGCTCTCAACCAGAGTGGTCTTGGTATATAATATAATTAGATTATCGTTGTAGTGAGCATTTTATAAAACACAAAAATAAAACATGTCTAAAACCTACTGAGTTTATTCAACCCACATGGCACTGCTGCATGTCAGACAGACTGTATCCAAGCAACCTGAGAAGCTATTGTCTGTAAAGGTTAGCGTGTTGGATTCTAGAGTAGGAATAATAGATATACTGACTTTTATTGGGATGCACCTGCTACCACCTGACAAGAAAGAATGAAGATGCTAATTCTGGGACTGCAGCAAAAAATATAAACACACTACCAAGCTTCAGGATGGATCTGAGTTGTCCGAAGCTGTTAATATTGGAGCAAAAAGTTATTTCAAGTGACATGGGAAGATAGAGAACAGCACAGAAAGGTCCAATACATCTTACAGGTAAACCACATTGTAACACAGGGACTGGATCCTGGGTCTTTAGGTATTTATTTGTTTTGCTGTGTTAAAAAAAAAAACAAACAAATGAAATAATCTAAAAATGCAATTCCATACAAATTTGTAATTGTTCATCCCACCAATGTACAATAACAAAGTGATGACCCCACCAGGCTGGTGTTTATTTCTATAAAGAAATAACAATAAAAAAAAAGAAATAAAAGGAATTCAGTACACTAAAACAAAATGTGGTGTTCTAGCAAAAACACAAAGGATGTATACTAATACATTGTATAAGACTTCCTTTTCATAAAAATGTTTTTTTTTTGTTTTGTTTTTTATCATGAAAATCCACTTACACAAAATAATAATGTAAGCCTTTAAACCTATATATAATCCTCCAACAGGGACTTAAAAGCTATTATTACATATTAAAAACATAGGCTCTTTTAATGTTCAAATGGAAACAAGGTAAGAGAAACTGTGGTAGATTGGCATATCAGACTGAATCTGATTTTTTACATGTTTTATTAATGCTAAGTAGTTTCCCCACTGCAACATGTAGGACACACTAGAGTGCCAGGAAATTCGACCTTATATGATTATCTGTAACATGCTTAAAGTCCCATTTACCAGCTCCTTGAGCGGAATCATATTATTTCTAGAAAAAGCTCATGATTTTCAGTGATGCTTTATGTTGTGATTTTTCCCCCTCCTTAATAATCCTTATTAATGGTGCATTATGAAGAATAAACCATTTGTTATTCTTAGGGATAAATGGTAAACATATTAGTCAGTTAAAGCCAACGGTTATTCCAAAACAACTTTGTATTTTTTATTTCATTTTTGTTTTTGCTATAAAATAAACATAACAAAGACACAACACTGCTACATTATCTTGCAGGAACCCATATCTTGTGAACTTTGTACATGCCACTAGGTAGCTTCTAATGCAGTGCTAGTTATTTCATAACCATTTAATTTTGATTTTTCCCAAATGCTGTTTTACAGACAATGTCCTTTGTGAACAACATGTTAAAAACAAAGTATATCTTTGGGTTGAGAGAGTACACTGTGGTCTACCTCAAGGTTACCGTCTTAACAAATTGTACAGGATCATGTGTACTGACCAATCTATGAAGTGAAAAAAGGGTTATAAAGAATAATTATATCAAAGGCCTGTATTCATAACCCCAAGGCACAGCAGCTTGGTGGTTTTGAGCCTTGAAGCAGCCACCTTTCAAATGATGGACTCCTGCATTTTGATTATTTTTTCAAATGGTCCCATATAAGATAAACAGTAAGCAGATAATTTAGTTTGGACATTCATATAATATATTTAATTAAATATAAAATTAAATATAATATAATATAATATAATAATATAAATTAAATATAATTAAACACCATGGTGACACTACTGAAACCTTTGTTGTTCACTTATTCACAAATGAGGAATGAGGTTTGCAGATGTTTAGCTTCGTGGTCACGTTCAATGTTAAACCTGCATTGTATCACTGTTGTACAAGGTTTTTAAAACTGGCTTCAGGGAGTACTATATAACTGTTTAAGGAACCAATAATGTCAGCATGCCATTGTAACAAACCACTGTGGTTCGATTTCACATCACAGACGTGCATTTAATAGCTTCCTGCTTGCATTTTGTTTCAATTCTAACAATACAAATTGAATTTCGCAGCGAGCAACGTGAGATACAGGTGCTTATGTTATCACAAGAAGAAATAAAATTTTGCTTTTTTACAGTTCTAGAATTTACAACAACAGAGCAGATTCTATTCCATGTTCAATATTATATTGAAATACTTCAGTGTAGGACCCTTTTCAAGCTGATGTATAATTCATCATCCTTCCTTACACATTCCTGTCAGGTAACAGACTCGGAACAATGAGTTTTTGATGTCACCAATTTGATATCCACACTGTGTGAACACTTAGCATGCAAAGTACATCTTGTTATTCTTTCAGTAAAATGCTTAATTTCCCCAAAGAATCAACCTGGGATGAAAGATATACAAACATGGTGGCCACACATTTTCCTACAAGGAAACCAAATATGTAGAGATATTTGTTTTGAGTCAATTAAAATCCACAAAAACTGCTATGTATTTTTGCACATAATTATTCAATGTTAGATTTAAAAGACTTCTACCTTAAGGATTTTATGCAACTGTGAAATTCCAAATAATAACATAGCTCATGATCAATCTGCATTAGTTTTAAAATAGTTACTTGAAGATACTTACAAATCTTTGAAATACAAAAAATAATTTAGATTCATGTTTTTCACCGCAATTAAATAGGAAAACTTTATTTAGAATTAGACAGAACCAGAGTGTAAACATTAAAAAAATAAATAAAAAATAAACATTAACCATCTCCCTGTCTGGAGGCATTGCAGAATATTATCTGCATTACAGCTACACCAGAAGCCATCCGGACCAGCAGCTCTCAAAGAACTCAAAATGGAAATCACATCAGTAAGAGATTTTCATTAGTTAAAAAAGATTTAAATAAATAAATAAATAAATAAAATGTAGATCTTGGTAAGATCATTTTCAGTAAACCTGTGATGTGGAAAAGTGTGTTGGGAAGAGATATTAACAACCTTTTGTATAGGTAATTGACCATTACTGAAAATGTCTATAAAATCAGTTTCTCCTCTTTACCGCACGTAGGGTCTGATGTAAGAATGCGTGCAAAGTGATTTGCAGCTGCAAAACAGAGATATTGCTACCAAAAACTGTGTTTAGCTGGCATAAAGTGAGACTTTAGCAGTCATTAAAAATGTAACTTATAAAAGAATGGTTTTCATCTGGCATTCTGCACCCGCTATCAAATAAGCATGTAGCAGGACAGGAGCCCTGCACATGAAGAGTGGGTTTTGTGTGTATATATTTTAAATAAGTGTGTACATTGTTGTAATTAATTTAATGAAGTACCTGATGCTCCTGGGAAAGCTTGCCTGCTGTGTCAACGGGCAAAAGATCATCCACGCTACGCGGACATGGAGACCTGGCTGAGTAATCATGATCGTTGTGAGAGTGACCCGGGATCAGAAGCGAAACCACCGACGGTCATGCTAGTAGTCGGAGTCGGGGTGTGGTTGTGATTGAACAGAGAAGATTAGTTCAGGGATTGTAGATCCCACGAATGTATAGTGAGCAAGGTGTATAGAGCGGGACCTCCATGTCTTAGAGAGTAGCGCATGCCATTGTTACAGCACCTTTATTTTGATAGTTTTTTGTGCTGTTTTATTTTGCAGTTTTTGTACAGCTTGCTGTAGTAGTCCTCTGTTCGCTACCATTGTTGGTAACGTCACATGACGATTTTTATTTACTTTTGCTTTCTGTTTGTTAATAAATCCAGCGCGCCTGTGCCGGCGTTTCAACTTCAACCCCTGTCTTGATCTCCTGCCTGTCACTCAGCAGCGAATCCACACACCCAGAAGCAAGACCCTGTTACATATGGTGGCAGCGAGAAATTTGCTGCGTTTCGCCGAGGCAAGGCGGGACATCAGGAGGAGATCGTGATTCCAGGGGGGAGGACCCCTGGGGAAAGAGCTGATGCCCCAAACCCCTGAAATTTTTTGTGGAGGACAAGGACAAGCCCGCAGGTGACGCTCAGCAGCCACTGGAGGTGCTGCTGAGGGAGCCAGAGTGGGGAGCCAACTGAGACATGGGTGAAAAGCCACAGAGGGAGGAGCTGGAGCCCTGAAAGCTGGAGGGGGAGGAGCTGCAGTGCCCCAAGGCAAAAGTAGGAGGAGCTTCTGTCCTCAAAGGCAAGAGTAGTAGTGGCTGCCTGCCTGTCTGAAGAGCCAGAGGAGGAGCTACAGTCCAAGAAGGAGTAGCTGTTGTCCTGAGGGCCAAAGAAGGAGGAGCTACCGTCCCGACAGCCAGAGGAGGAGGAGCTTTTGTCCAACAGCCTGAGGAGGAGGTGCTGCCATCCCCAACAGTGAGGAAAGAGAGAAGTGACGGGTTTCTATGGTGGAGGAGTCAAATAGACCAGATCCACCACAGCCTCAACCTCCACCCCTGTGCTCCATTCTGGCGCCTAGGAGTCAGCTCCCTCGGTCCGTTTTCCCAGACACCCCACTGTCGTGTCTGGACCTCTCATCGCTGGGCCTGGGTCCTAGGTCGCGGCACCACCAGGCATGGTCGTTTGCCCAGACTCCTGTTTCGCTCCCCATGGTGAACCAGACATCACTACACTGTTGCAGGGGCTCTCCCCTCTGCCTAAAGCTGCAGCTGCCCGGTGACCAGCCTGCGCTCTGGTCGCCCTATCCACACCGCCTGGGTCCCCTGTCACTGCTCCTCGGTCCCTTTTTAAGGGGACACCAGGATGGAAAGAGCGCCCCGCAAAAGACCCAATGTACCCTCCTGCCCAGCTGTAACTCCCACCCACACAGAGGCGTCTGTCTAGGGGGGAGGTGGCTGGTGGCGGCCATCTGTGCTTTACACAAGGGGGGGGGGGGGGGGGGGGGGGGGGGGGGGGGGGGGGGGGGGGGGGGGGGGGGGGGGGGGGTGGGGGGGGGGGGGGGGGGAATGTAGCAGGGCAGGATCCCTGCACATGAAGAGTGGGTTTTGTGTGTATATATTATAAATAAGTGTGACATTCTTATAATTAATTTAATGAAGTACCTGATGCTTCTGGGATAGTTTGCCTACTCTGTGTGATTGCCAGCTGAGGATAATCAGCAGGTAGGTGTGTTCCAGCATGGCGTCAGGTATAAAGAGGTCCTGTTTGTTCACCTTGGGGCTGTTGCAAAGCCATGGACAACAGGCTAAAGATCATCCACACTACCCTGACTTGGAGACCTGGCTGCATAATCCTGATCGCTGTGAGAGTGACCTGGGATCAGAAGTGAAACTGCCGACGGCCCTGCTAGTAGTCAGAGTGGGGGTTTGGTTGTGATTGAACAGAGAAGATTAGTTCAGGGATTGTAAATCCCACTAATGTATAGTTAGCGAGGTGTATAAAGCGGGACCTCCATGTCTTAGAGAGTAGCACATGCCGTTGTTACAACACCTTTACTTTGATAGTTTTTTGTGCTGTTTTATCTTGCACTTTTTGTACAGCTTGCTGTAGTAGTCCTCTGTGCATTACCATCGTTGGTAACATCACATACCATTTTTATTTACTTTTATTTTTTGTTTGTTAATAAACCATGTGCGCCTCTGCCGGCATTTCAACTTCAACAGCCAGAAGCAAGACCCTGTTACAGTGCACTTTGCCATTATTAATCCATTTAAATGGTATTGAAATGTATTCCAATGAAGAAAAGAACATGGAATTGGGCGGGGTCTGGAATACTAAGCAGGCTTAAACATTATAATGTGATGTAAAGATTTTGACTTGTATTTGGGCAATTGCTGACCCTCCAAAATCTTTACACCTCTTCTTACAAGGTGCAAACCATTTTAAAAATGAGTAATTAAGAGTTTGTGCATTCTGTATTGTCTAAGCACCTGAAAAATAAATGCAGATAATTCACTGTAACTAACATTAATTAAATGAGGGCGGGACCGGGAAAATCTTTAGCGTTTCGCACTGCAGTGATTCTTCATGAACACAACGCAGCTATAAATGCAATACAATGACAACTACACATGGTATTAAAATGCATATCAAAATGCAGAGTATTAAAATAAAAGTAATGAAAACAGTACTTAGTGTTTTGAATGTTTCATATGCTGATGCAGACTCGCTTAGTTTAAAAAGAGAATATGTTCATGTAGCAGGGCAGTAGGAAAGCCCTGCTGTTTAATCGTATTGTTTATTTATTTTTAGAACGGGGTCTCCCCCTCCGCTACTGTGTTATTATGAATTTGTTTATTGTATTGTTTTATTTTGTTTTTAGATGCCGGCAAACAGAGTGTGTTTTGTTTTGAAAATATAGTTTAATGTTTTGTATATGTTTTGTAGCGTGGATGTGAAGCCCCAGCAACATTAAAACCTTGTGTTAATGTGTTGCGGTCGGCTAGTGTGTTGTTAAACTAGCCGGCAGTCACACAAATCAACGAACTTGTGCAGATTGTGGCCGAGGGGTAATAGAATAATTACAAACTAGTTAAACACCTTGGCCATGGTATTTAAGCTGCAGCTCTCCCTACTCTAGGTGGGTGTTCAGAAGTGGAGAACGGGAGAGTAAGAGGAGAGATTCATTTAAAAACAGCAGATATAGGAACAGTGAAGGCAATCGCCCAGCCTGACCTATATTTGTATTTTGTGTTCATGATTTATTTTTGTTTAAACTTTTTATTTTTGTGCTCTGTGAGCAGTGTTTATTTTTGTTTAAATATTTTATTTAATTTTGTGTTATTTAATAAATGGCGCACACTGTGCCTGTAAACTGCAGTTACCTGACCTGTGTGTGCTTCCTCCTTCTGGTCTGAGTCACCTCAAAGCCATTTCCTGCCACTGTTCAAGAATCACACTAAAGTAAGCACCACCTAATCGGGATACTGATAATCGGGATTTCTGCTTAAATGGGATACAACTCTGGGAGACTGTTCTTCCCAATGCTATTTATGTCGTTTAATTGAGATGTCACTTAGTTTAATTGGAATACAGTATTTTCAAATAATGAACGGAGATCACTTTTCAGAGCAAGACCTTTTTAAGGAACATAGTGCAGTGATTACGCTGTGACTTGCATAAATAAACCACGTTGAACTCTTTAAGATTCTCTTGTGGTTTCTCAGGCTGCTGTTGGCGTGTCAATGTCGCAGGTGCCCTGCCTTGTGATAAGGTGTGATTTTATTCCTTTTCATTTCATGCAGAAATATAAACAAAAATACAGATTAATTTTGTTTAGGAATAAAAAAAAAAAATAAATAAAAAAAAAACATGAACTTGTTGTAGCAGGTAGATTTGTGCTGACTATCTGGCACATGTGTGGTACTGCAGGACAAGGACGGCAACCTCGTAAGATCTGCCTGTCAGTCATGGCGATGACTCGGAGAGGTGGGGAAGAGGGTGTGTGGGCTTTCCCTCTCTGAGTGGCTGAGAGGCAGGCCTTGGGGTATTGCTCGGCCCATAAGTACTGTGCTTGGTTGTGCATTCGGGTGGCCATGACTGAGAATACACAGAGATGCTGGTGGAGAAGGCCAGTGTAAACATAGACCAGGTAGGAACACCAGTGGTTGGAACAAGCGACAAAAACCAGGCAAGCATGGCTGAGGAAGACAGCCAGCCTGAAATAAACTGACTATGAAAAATAGGGTTACGTACCCAAGGGGATGTGTAGTGATAGGGGAACCTTGGCCACCCCAGTGTATAGTGCACAGAGGAGCATAGGACGGAGACCCGAGTTGACTGGTAATAGCGGCTCTGGGGGTACTACGTAAGCAGCACTTTTGTTTTGTAGTTTTATTACTGTCTTTTATTTTCCTTTTTTTCTCTTGCCTTTGGTTTTCATTATTCTTTTGGGCACCTGTGAGTGCAGAAGCAACAGGCTGTACCGTTATTTGTATTATGGTGGACCTGATTACCGTTGTCAGTACTCAGACAACACAGACAACAGTGCCCTCTGCAGGCTGAAATAAATCATTGCAGAAATACAAAAGAAACCGATAATACTGGGCACCTATGCGGTGTTTACAAATGCACTTCTGTCTTCCGTGTCAGTGAATACCCACACCCTTCTACACTTGTATATTAAATTGTGTATTAAACAATTAATATCCTTCATTCTTTTTCTTTTCATTAAGAAACAAACATGTGTTAGTAAGATTATCTCAACTACCTCTCGTTTACAGACTCTTATTTGGGATATTTTTCCTTCTCCAAAAGCCTCCTGATGAAGCAGCGCTGACTGAATTTGAACTTGAATTACATGCAGCACTGTCCTGTGTACTTGTTCATTTACATTTTTGATAGTTCTACGAGATGTGTAGGCTTCCGACTGTCTCAGATATAAAAGCATAACTAAAACAAAAGCCAGAGCGTGACACTTTTTTGTAGAACCCTAGCAAGCCAAAGCTAAATGAGTCATTTCACTATAGAGAACAATGTTTTGGCTCAACAGTCTGATGGCTTTAAAAATTCCTGCAACAGGCTAGCAAAACTGAGACAGTAAAGTCAGTAACGTCGCTGGTGTCTTATCTATTACAAAGTACTGTTTAATGTCCTTGACTGAAAGCTGGTGAGATTTTTTATTAATTATTTACCTTACTGAGATTGTTAATTAATTATTTACCTTACTGATTAAAGTTTGTTTACTAAAACAAATTCTTCATTTCAGTATTTAATTTGTATTTCATCAAAGCTTACTTTAAGGAAACAGTTTTAAAAATGCACCAAAACATAAATTTTTTTTTTTATGAGACAAAGTAAAAAGCGGTATACACATAATTTATACAGCAAAATGTTAACGCATTATTTAATATAAGTTTTAGCGATGGACTCCCCAAAAATGTAATTTTCATGTTGTTCCTAATTATAACATAATAGGACACCATTGTTAGGGGATAGTGGCTATGGCCTGCGATCCTGGGTAATGACACAATTGAGCAATGCTGAAACCGAAGCTCAAGTTCACTACAACCATGCACATAAAGTAACACAACGTGTCATCGAGAGAAGTTTTGGCATCCTGAAGAGTTGGTTTTGCTGCCTGGACCATAGTGGGGGTGCCCTCAAGTATGTTCCTTAAAAAGGTCTGTAAAATCTCATACAGTGCCTATTGCTCTTTGTACTCGTAACTCACCTCTGGGCTGTAAGTGCGGCTGCTATTGTGACCTTAAGCTTACATAGGCCACAGTGCAAAATAATTCCCTGGCCACCAGGCAATTTCGATTTTGCAGGCGCAATTGTTTGCACTGCGCCTCTCCTTACATCAGCCCCATAATGTGCTGCTCTGATTGTGTGAAATCATCACGAGTGCCTTCAATTATTGGATGCAGTCAATGATAACAGAAAAAATGAGCCTGCTGCAATATCAGTCCCATAATGCTTTCACCTTTGGCCTAGCATGTACATAATGATATTTCATTAATTTCTAAACTTTGGTATTGAAAAATAATGTTTTTAAGGCAGGTTCCATTAAAATACAATGTTGTAACCATCTGTAGGTTTGTTGAAGGAGCAGAAATGTTGCACATTCCCATCTGTTTAAATTACAGCTATTCAATTATGAGACCAGCAGCCACAGCTTGCTGAAGCTGCCACTTTTTATGAAATAATCAAAGTATGCGTGTGAAATGTCTGCATGGAACTGAATTTATATTAATAATAAAGAGAGACTTAAAGAAAAATGAAGAGGAGACAGATGGAGAGGACCTCAGACACAGGAGACAATGACTGTGCATAAAGCTGAATTTTACTAGCAGGGAAGATGGATATATGGGTATTAGGCTTTCCATAGCTATAGGAAGGATAATCTTTCAATCAGATTAATGAGAAAATATATTGCAGGGACCCTACAGCACCTTTTTGCTTTCCAGGCTAAGACGTGATTTAAATCCTAAAAGCACATTTTCAGCATTACAATATCCTTCAACAAAGGGGGATGAAAATACAACCTTCTTCCTTGACTTCACATGTTAGATTTGAATTATATTTTCTCTTCTTTGGCTACACTAAAGCAAATATTCTATTGAGAAAAGTCACATTTAATAAAACAAAGAGAATTTTCTAATTATGCTACCTGTCAAGATTCGAATCTGTGTGATTGCAACTGCTGTATTGAAGAGCCGGAGGAGGCGTCTGCATTTACTGGGAGTTCATATTGGTGCATGATTATTGTGTGCATGTTGCAAGATGTAATTTAAGGAAGAGGGGAGGGGAGGCACACAAACAAAGGCACAATGTCTGGTTAATTTTACTAACAGTTGAATCAGTACACACAATTTAAAAAATGAGATTTTTCTATCTGTTTTGCTGTTATCAATAGCACATATGATAGCAGATAAAATTTACGCAGCCTTCTGTGGTTAGACAATCCTTGGTATGCCTTGTATGTAGTATGAGCATTCAAAAAATTCTGAGAAACAATACAGTCCCGTGTCAGATGAGCTAATTTAAACTGTGTGCTTTTTTTCATTATATCTTTTGTCACAAGAACACAGTACTGTATAGTTGATGCATACAGAAAGCTTTTACCACAAACCCACAAGGTTAAATGATAAAGGGGTCTATTTTAATAATCTGAACATCCGAATACCACCACCCTGCAATATATACTCCTGTATTGTGTTTAGTGATGCAAGGTCATAAAATAAAAAAGATAAGGATTAATATAGTTAAAAGCCAGTGGTATTTAGATCAGAAAATAGACCGCTAGGAGTCAAAAATCATTTAACAGATGATTATTGTTAGATTTATTTTAACAGCGCATCTAAAAATCCCTATATTACAGTAAAGATAACAGGACCTACAAATTGAGTTCCGTTTCCCCATTTTTACTGCAAACGCAGTTTTGGTTTGAAACTCCAAAGGGTGATTAAAGAGAATACTATCTGCTGGATTACAAATCACATACACCCGTCAGTTTGATAATTTATGCAATTTATTTGAGTATTCAAGGCATCTTTGAGTTATGGAATAAATAAAAGGGTCAGTCGAAAAAGTATGAATATATATGTTTGAGAAATTTAGGAAGTCAGCATATTTTCATCAACAGGCTAGCTGGGTTTGAGAGAAAATTATGATGCTTGGATTTCTCCCCATTTCAGTGTAAACGAAAATAATAAGATGACAGTCTTGAAATGCTCTTCTTATAGAATACTAAATAACACTTTAATGTGAACAGCATATTTAAAGCTCAGCAAATAACAAGCTCAATATAGGCGATGTATACTTCCCTGTATAAAAAAAGCAGTCATTTTGCAATCACAAAGAACAGAAAATGCTGACTCAAAAATATTTATGCAGCTATCCGCACAGCCCTTACGTGGTAAGAAATCGCCCTTAGTACAGTAACAACTAATTGGTTTATTGTCTTGAAGAGCTGGTGACAAGTCAGGCAGTTGGTGGCAGGTATTTATCAGAGGTTATTCAAAGAAATAACTATTTTAAACCTCCTGAAGCACAGACACAACCTGCTCTGCTTGGGAAGGTATCTTGGGAGGGTTCATTAAGTGTGGCATTCCAGTTTTTGGAATCAACAACTAAACACAGTGCTAACCTTTACCATTAGTTTGCCTATGGACTCTTCTTATGAATTACAAGTAATCTCGCTATGTACAAACGATGGATGTAAAGTCTATTAAATACTAGTCATTAAAACAGCTCAGGGCTAATTCTGCAAGAAAAATCACATTTGACAGTAATCTTTACTTCAACTCCAGATGTAAAAATGAAACCCCTTCCCAGGTACCAGATTTTGAAAACAATAATGTTTTCATACCTGTAATTGCTATAAAATGTTAACATATGATGAATAAAACACAAATAAATTACCTTAACTGTGTTTCTCATTAACCCTTTATGCTCCTGTGTACTATATACCCATGTTCAATATAGAGATAAAAACATGTTTTTTTAATTTATTTTTATTTTTTGTTTGAACAATGAAAACAAAACACTGCTAACAATGCTAATAGCAATAATAGTCAGTGAACAGTAGTTATCAAATAAAAATCAAACAACATCAAAATGTGTACCATTATCGATTTGCTCTGTGCCATTTATTGCAATGTTCAATACAACAGAACCCGGGGTTGCCTTTGCAACCACTGCATATTTTTCTCGTGTCCTTTTTTTCGTAATCATTTTCGTAGGCGACCCTGCACCTCTTTTGCAGTCTCTGCTTCACTTGTGTTGGAGGAATAGTCACAAATGCATGTACACAGCTACTTTGCACAGGCATTGTGATGGATCTGGCTGCCGCAGACGCCTGCTTTATTGCCTTGTACACAGTATTGTATTTTGATAGTATTTCGTCACAGCACTGCCATTTCAAACCAAACACCATCCCATTTGCAGCTGGCTTGCCTGTAAAGTAGCTGCATGCTCTTTTGTTTGTACAGTCACAAAGGTAAGTGATTAGCTTTTCGGGAACAAAAGCCAAAAAGCACTTCAATGGAGAACGTAAACTCTCAAATTCCACGGCAGAGTGCACATCTGTGTAATGAGGTGCAAAATCAAATGATGGAGGACTGGCATCATGGTAGGGATCAGTAATAAACACCATGGCCCCTGCTGTTCTTGGCTCCACATCCTCTCCATCATCATCGCTGACTGATAAGAGCATCACTGTCGCTGGTATTGAAATCCTGCAAACCAGCTTCGAAATCGTCATCACTTTCGTTGTCGCTCTCCACGTACATTGCAATGTTTAGCTGTCGCTAAAAACTATATAAACTACAATTAAACAAGTAAAACTAATAATAAAACTAACAATAATACAAATATTAAACTATGAATATATTATATATATAGTATATATTATATATATTATATATATAATATCTATATATATATATAATATATATAAAAGTTTAATGGCTTCCTGCAATATATCTCAGTCTTCTAAACACTCACAGGTAGATTGGAATCTCTACATGACATGCAACTGGATACAAATGTCACCTGACCCTCCCCAACTTTCATTGCACAGTACTAGCACTGCCTTAGTGAATGAAACCTGAAATGCTAAATTGAAAAACCGCTCATAGAATAGAATGGGAAACTTGACGTACGCAGGTACTGCATGGTACTGTAAGTGGGTTTTCATCTCACATACGTACATATGTCAGTGTTGAAGTGGTTAAACAGGGTTATTTGTAAAATACTGTAATATTATCGGGTTTTTTTGGTTGTTTTTGATGTGTTTTTTCTAACACATTTGTTTTCTATTGAAGTGCATGACTGTAATTTTTGTAAACATGTAAAAGCTTTAAATCCATTGATAATTTTTTAATTTCTTATACAGCACATTTAAACAGACATTGGTATGTTAAACATACTTAGCACACAACACAAATCTTGCTTGAAATGTATGTTTGCATCACAGTTCCTTATGTCTTTACCTGTTATCAGCAGAGAGGTATGGCCTATTTTTAGAAGTACATCAGAGGCACATGAATACTTACGCACAACCAACTTTCCATCTTATGTCTGAGAATATCTCCAGGTTCCCTTTGGCATTACATTTTAGGAATGCAAATGTTATCCATTGTTTTTTTGTTATTTTTTTTAATGATAATGATGATAATAAGGATGTTGCTGTTAATGGTATAATAATTTAGAGTATGATAGTGTTGGTAATATTTATTAAGCTTATTGAAGGCTGTGTGTTAGTTGCTACTGTGTGTTAATGTCGGCTATAGCTAGAAGCTGATTGGCTGATGATACTGAATCGTTTTATAGTTGAAGATAACAAAATATTATTTTATTGACAGTGCCATTCCTAGCAAAACCACTGTGTCAGCATCTGATGCAGTACAAACCTCTATCTGGACAGACTGAGGGAAATCTGTGCTCTTGCTTTTGAGAAGCACCCTTGCTAATAGTGTTATCTTTTATGTACCAACAGCTGGGTGTGGGGCCTAACAAGGTTGAATTTATTTGCTTTGGGGCTCATGATAAACACATATCTGAATTCGGAATTAAAACCACAACTTCAATATTGTCCAAGTTTAATTGCTAGCCACTATATTCAAGCAGCTCTTAAATCAAACAGGATGCTTTTACTACAGTGTAGGCTCAGAATAATTAAGAATCCCATTGATGGCATGTTTGGAAGTGCAAATATTCAGCTAATTGTACACTGTGGTCAAGAGAGATGAAAAACAGCTAAATTAATCATTAATACAAAATAATTTATAAGACCAGGGATGTGCCATTTACTGTTGCATATCCAAAATGTCCCTTTCTGGCTGAACATAAGCCTCAGGCATTTTTCCACTCTTAGACAGATGCAAGGATGACTCCCAAGGGGTGCTGCCTCCATTCATCTTGAAGGGCCGTCTTTGTTTTTTGTTCTGTTGTTGTTCAGTGACTGTAGATTTCCTTGATGAAAGTAGGCAAGCTCTTGTATTTCAGTGGGATTGTGTTTTGCAAGGGTGAGGGCCAGTTACCAACTAAGTCCATGGCTGTCCGCACTGCACCCAAGTCCAGTTGGAAGGTTCAGCTGTGCCTTTGCCAAAAGACAGTTGCTGCCTGTGCCATAACACATTTCATCATAATCCCTTATCTATCTGTACATTGATTTTGACACCACCTTCAAAAAGTATCAATCCTGTCATCTTCCGTCACACTAGGCCTCAACACTGACATCCAACTGAATCTGGACTTCTGTTTCACCATCCACTTGGCACGTAAGGGACATTTCACCTTTTTTATATTAAGTTCCTTGCATTGACTTTGAAAGTCTTTGCTGTTTCTTTGTTATATCTTCATTGGAGCATGTGGTATTTCTGGTCTAAAATCACATCAGTATCATATTTTTAACAATTTCATGTTCTTACTAATAAATATTTTCAGTTTTTTTAAAACCTTGTGCAATAAATAAGCCATTTATAAAAAAGCGATATTAAAAAACTTCAGTGCTCTGTCAAGTCGTTCTCTCTCGGCCATTGAAAGGTTTTATTGGCTTTTTCCGGAGAAAAAACAACTAGAGACCTGTGCTTTACATCTTTTTGATGATGTCGGACAGGGTCCGACATCGGACTGGAAAGGGAAAGTTGTAATGTCGGAACTGGTCCGACATAGGACCGAAAAGGGTTAAAGTTATTAAATACTCTCTGCACTATATTGTCTTATTTTCAAACTTAACAGTTTGAAAATAAGACTTAACTGTTATAGTAAAACATTTACACTTATTCTGTTTGAATTATCCTAGAATACCTGTGTTTAGCTTAAAGACTGCTTTCAGACCAAGCTTACTTCTTTTCTAAATGAGAAACTTGACTGTGGACACATTCTTGAGCCAATTAAACTAGATGCAAGTTTTCTGCCATTTCAGTTTTCCTGTAACAAGACTTCTATTTTTTTTTTTATTTCAGTAAAACCTTATATAAATGAAACATTTATTTTTTTAGTTTTAAATGTAATTCTGTCCAACAATTACTTTTCTTTTGTAATACAAAAGACTGTATTTTTGGCTCACAAACATCATCCTAATTACAGTCGCTACCATCCTGAAAAGAACTTACACTGTAGACAACTTTTCCCTAATTTAATTAATGAAATGCTTGCTTCTGCCTTTTCCGCAAGGCTATAAGCCTTTAGGCACCGGTAGCTCTCAGTTAATGAGAGTTTAGCTTATTTCACAGGTATTTCTGGTCATAGTGACCTCGACTCAGCTCCTTCTTTACCCAGACTTACAATGATCTCTATAATAATACTTTCTACTGTCATACTAGAATAAACAGGAATATAGAATCATACAATATTCTCATGTATTCTCACTCTAATGCAGAGTATAATATAACATTCAGTGTGTTTTAACAATTAATTTAGTATTTCTGCTGGCTTTATATTCTTTAAATTACGTTATTATAATATTCTGGCATTGTCAGCTAGTAACGAACTGTAATATGTTCTTTCAACAGGAATTATTTTATTTGTATAACAGTTTACATTTAAATTATTTTATAACATGAATTTCGAATTCAGAAACTTCAATATAGCAGTCTCTCCTAGAAATTGTAATTTTATTTTGCTCCATTGGTTTACACAGAACACAAGAGGTTAATTTGTAATTAGGCACCTGCTTGGCAGCAAATGCAACCTTGAATATTAAATCTTAGGACTGCTTCACTTTGATACAGACTAACATCCTCATGTATTTACTAAGGTTATTATGTTAGATTTCTTATTTTTAAATCTCACTGTCTTCTGTTTATTAAAATACTTTTGTTTTTTCTTACTATAATAGAACCACAGACCAATCCTAGTTCGATTGATTCTGGCATATTAACTCTGCTCCATGGAGTTTGCCATTCTGTTCTCACTGGATCAGAATGTTTGAGGTTCTGAGTCTAATTAAAAAAGATGCTTTTGCCCGATAAGAGAGGTTTGGAACTTTCAGCAGGTCGGCGTGACCTTTTCATACAAGGAACTCTCTTTTCAGACCATAGACAGAGTCACTAACAAAATTTTTCGACTGGTTACACAGACTATTCAAAAGAATACAAAATCCTACAACATTACTATTAATACTAATAAAGAGTATATCATTTTTTTTTCTTTTCTGAACAGTCTGCTTTAAAAGTTTATTTAATATTTCTTATGGCTTTATATTCTTTAAAATACAGTACAGTCATTACAATATTTTGACACTGTTGCAGTTGCACAAATGTTCAATTTGTATGCCAAAGATCAACTTGCTTCCAGTAGCTGTGACATTCTTGGGTCAGTTTCTGCTCTCAGCAAGTCTGTCAAAGCCATCACAGGTGTGGGTGACAGTCTTTAAAAGCCTGATCCTTGCAAAAAACTAACATCTCTGCATTCTTATTCCCGTCATCAGTGGAAAGACTTCAAATAAATTAAGTTGCTTTTATCAAAGAGCCATACATTTCTGCCGCACAAACCTTTCACTCAAAAAAGGTGCTTGAACCTTGTACAAGAGAAGACAGGTTTTAGGGTCACTTGTGACAGCTCCTACATCTAATTTAAGTGTGTATTGATAGTTCTGTAACATTAGCAAGCTTCAAAGTGATTTTGTTTTGTTTTTTGTTTTTTTCAGATGTTTTCAGCCAGTATGACGCAAATGAGGACAGCAGTGCTTGAAGGGGGTACACCCTGCCCCTGTGTGTATTGTTTTATTTGTTGTATTGTTATTTAAAATGTATGGTTTTGTGTGTTAAAAACTGTTTTATTGTTTGACAGGCTGGATGGGATTCAAATGTCCCATCCAGATACAAATCGTGAGAATGCGTGGTCAAAAGAGAGTGCTTATTGACAAACTGGCTGTTGACCAAGCATTTGAGAAAACCTGTGCCAAATGTGGTTGAGGGATACACAAGGTAATTGATAGCCAGTTAATCCCTCTGCCACAATATAAAAACCTGCAGGTTTGGCTGAACTTGATTGGTGTGTTCAGAGGCAGAACGGGAGTAGGAGAGAAACCTAAAGTAAACAGCGGCCCAGTCCTGGGTATAAACCAGCACAATACTTGTTTATCTTGTGTTTATTTTGGCCACTGTGCCATTTTTGTTTTGTGTAAATGTTTGATTTGTTTAAATGTTTGATTTGTTTAAATATTATATTTATTATTAAACACGCAGCAGCACTTTCATACCCTGCAGTACTGACTGTGTGTCCATTCTCTTCCGGGTCCAACATCACCACAGGCGATCTGTGACAAGGACCCAAAGAAGTGGCACTCCAGATTTAAGACCCAAAGTAAGAATATGGACATATGCAATGAAGCTGAACAGGTCTGCTTGTTGCTTAGTAACCATCAGCAACATTATCATTGGCCGGGTTTCCATGAGGTTTAGGAACTTGTGAAAGTGTGGCATCGCACGCAATCATCACGTACATTCTTCACCCTGTAGTGCATGGCCAGCACATGGTACGACTTTATAGGGTGGGAATCAAGGTATAAGCAAGGTTATACAAAATACTGAAGCTAATGCAAATTTAAAAAGCAGCCCTTTGCAATGAATAAATAAATAATGAAGCCCTTTGTAAAGCACAGAGAGATATTTTTCATCCATTACACTATTGTAATCTTCATGTTTGGTCCTCAGATAACTAAACTTTTCTGTTCCTTAGGAATAAGGTGAAATTTATGCACACTAGCTGTAAATAGCATCTACCATGGGTACCTGCCAAGGAGAAAAAAAGTAATGTTTGTATCCTAAAAGGTATTCAGTCAGGACAGTCTTGCATTAAATAACCACCTTTATTATAATACAAAATCTTGCAGATTTCCAAAAACATTGAACCCAAACAATAGATGAAGAAAAATAGTTGGAGCACAGCCTCATCCTTCAGAACATTATGGTGCTGCCTGCTGAAAAACAGAATAAAATAATCTATCGAGTTCAACTAGGTGAACAAAAAATTAGGCAGAGGAGCATCCCCCCCCCCCCCCCCCCCCCCATTTAATTTGTTGATTTATAGGTTTCATTTAAAGCATGATTAATATAGATGTTAATAAATTATTATTTTTTTCAAGTTTAGCTTAAACTGTAGTGTGTTAATCTGCATGATTAGTGTGAGAAAGACATTACTAGCAAATGTACTTAACAAGTTCCACAAATATTTTTGATTTAACCCAAAACAAAATAGGTAATTGTTTCGTAAGATTGAGTAATGTTTTTTCTCATACGGATATAATTTTGAACTTTGTACTTTATGCATTTTGGAGTGCATATGCTTTTTCTTTGTTAATCTACTTCATTAAGTCTATATGACTACTGTATATCTGTGCAACCACTGTAGATAAAGCATTCTGTATTGCAAGCCACACAGTTGTTAAGTGAAATGCATAAGAAACACCAACCTTCCTTTATATTTTATTTGACATACATTAGTTGCCTGAAACGATTTCCTCTATCTTATTAGAAGTACTGCTTAGTACGGATCTGTACATTCTTTTTCATCCACAGTAGTTGAATAATCCTGGGGACAACGAACATATCCACGTGATGTAAACAATCTAATTGAGGGGTTGCAGTCTCATGACACCAGCAGGATACACAACCATGGCGGCTAATGCAAAAACAGTACCTTCCACAGCAATGTGTTATGTATTTGCAACCACAGAGCACACTTCTTACCTCCAGGTCACATGAATTAGAAAGACATAATTATAAGTGCCAGATACTTGGAAATTGTAACTTTGTGACCCCTACTGTGCAACACCGGTGAGCGAACACACTTTGATGTGATTTTACCAAGTTTCTTTTTTCATTTTAAGAAAACTTACATGTTAGCAATTAAGAGAATACAGTTTGTTTCAAAATACAGTACAAATATGAACTGTATACAGTATTTCTATGTTTATATATACATGTTTAACATCTTTCATTCTCTAGACTAACAATTAAAACAATTTATGACACATCTGGTATGGAAGGGGGGCTATCTGTACAGGGCTAAAATTGCATTAAAATGCATTCTGTTAATGGTAAAGTAATATTTTATGTAAGACTGGAAATCACCAACCAACTTAAATGTGGTCTCAGTTTAAGTGTATAAATATTTCTGAAAAAATCGATTATTATTATTATTATTATTATTATTATTATTATTATTATATTATTATTATTATTATTATTATTATTAATAATATGTCCAGGTTTGATCTGTGGAAAAGGTGGCAAATCTATAAGTGCCACTGTTATTGTTTTCTGTAAAACCTTGCTATCCTGTCAGTTAGGAAAAGGCTTAATGCAAAGCCTGTCTTAACGTTGTCTCTATTAAGCCAGCCTGAGACGCACGCCTACAACTGCATTGTCATATTTTCTACACATTTTCTTTAAATTCCCAAATTACTAATCGATACCAGGATAGTAAAAAGAGACCCTGGTCAGGTTGGGTAATTAGATGAAGACTAATCTCACTGATCAGTGGAGAGGACCCCGCCCCGACGGAGGAAACCTCTGCTGGTCCTGTGGATGAAGTGTAGCAAATGTCTAATCAAAAATGGGAGAGGATGAGCTTTTTTTACGTAAGTACATTGCATTTTGCAGGTAATGTGATGGCCCAGCCATAAGATTCATCAAGAAACAAAAGTGGAAGTATTACAGAGGTCACAGGTCCTTGGTGATATCAGTTGGGTTGATTGACTAAATGATACTTAACACAGTTATAGGATAACCAGCAAATATTAAGATATACTGTAAGACTGGAAAAGGAGGTTTCTAAAGAAACAGCTTGAAAAAAAATGGACAATGGGTTTCTTCAGCGCACAGCTATGTCCCTCTCTGTAATTTACGACAAAGAAGCATAATAATAAAAAGTGTGATTCTCCACCCCCCCCCCCCCCCCCCCCCCCCAGATGGAGATATACAACATTGTTATAATAATTGTATGGTATATAATTTGCTGTCATGTTAAAATAAATAAATAAATAAATAGCAGTGCTGGTGATAAATTCCATTGTAATCCCCATTTCTATAGGCAAGAAACATTTTTGTACCGTCTTTGGATTCAGTTATAAAAAAATAAGTAAGATGATTTACCATTTTCTTTTGTAAAAGAAACACTGACTTTTAGGTATCATCAAATTTTATATATATATATATATATATATATATATATATATATGATGATAATATCTACAGATACTATATATATATTATATATAATATATATATATATATAATCTCAGTAACAGGATATTGTCCATTTGACCACAGAAATGTCAACTGAGTTGTCAAGATCTCTGATAAAAATTTAAACAAAGCTGGGCTTACTTTAATTATGTCCTGGAGCTGCCCTGTCTCCTCCAATTATGTTTTTTTCTATGGGGGAATATTCTACTTCCAGACAGACAAGGCAAATGTGTTATAGCCTGACTGCAATAAATTAGTGGATTTCCAAGTTTGAAAAAAAGAAAAAGCAAGGGTATTTTGTAGCATCGAGATAACAGGTCCCCCCTTAATGAGCCTTAGTACAATTGCCTTGTTTCTTTTGGACATGTTTCTGACAACAAGTAAATGGGGCACATTTTCAAAGCGTTCACGCAAGTCTTTAACTGACAACCCTGTTGAGTCCAC
Source organism: Polyodon spathula (assembly GCF_017654505.1). Lineage (NCBI taxonomy): Eukaryota > Metazoa > Chordata > Actinopteri > Acipenseriformes > Polyodontidae > Polyodon > Polyodon spathula. Next base: position 26,138,936 of record NC_054537.1, on the reverse strand, counting down.
CTGCTTCTGTACTACTGTATACCATAAAGAGCAGGTAGATGCATCAGAACTGAAATGTCAAAATATCACATGGTTTCTAAAACACCAGGAAACAAAATAAAAACATCACAGGCCTGCAAGACAGAGACCATCCAGTACTCACCGTTTCGTACTGTTTAGTATATACTGTCAAACAGTCCTGTAATTAACTTGAGTGGCACCAATCACCAGTACTTCATTCAGCAGTTTAATATCCCAGAATTAATCAAACTTTTTAAATAAAAGAAAAACAATAATTACCTCAAAGCAATGCATCACATCTAGAACTACTCAAAGCATCTCACCATTCAGGAAATATATGCCTTAAATAAATCAAAACAAAATGGATTAGTCTCATTACAGGTATGTCTACAATCCCTACATTTCATAAAATTCCAATAGTGGTCTAAATCCTTAAACTAACCTGGACAATCTTTCTTTTTTTCCTTTTTAAATCCGCTAATCTTTGTGTCTCACCCCCTACCTGCAGGCTGTCTACTTAGATGAGTGTAACAACGTGGTTTCGGTGAACTGCAAACACATTTGAAACGTGAATTTATAATAGGTGATGACATTGCATTTCAAAGTTCAATTCTGCATGATTTACCAATAATATTCCTTCTTAAAAAATGGTACTGCTGTGCTGTAATATGTTTTTTCTTTTTTTTTTTTAATGACCATTGAGTAACAATACAGCATACGCATTATACATTTTCACCATATAGCTATTTTTAGACTAGCATGATTGAGATACCTTTTTTATATTTTTTACATTTTCTTTATTTAGTGTGTCCAATTATAATTTTTCCCCCGTTTTTCTCCCAATTTGGAATGTACATCATTTTTCTCCTCACCACAGCAATTCTCCACATGGCTCAGGAGACCCGAAAAGTCAGTGGCCGTCCTCTGATCCGACAACCAAGCTAGCTTCCTTTTTCACCCAGGAACTCAAGAGTTGAGATTAGTGAGCTACCGACCTCTGGAGGACAAAGGCCAGCCCTGCATTCTGAGTACACTGGGCGCCTTGGTGCCTGGCTAGCAAGGTTTGCTGAAGAGCGATGAGGAGAAACAGTCCCGCTGTTTTTACCTCCCTAACCCATGTTAGTGCCAAAACCAAAGCGATGCTCCTTTTGGAGTCCCAGCGAAGACTGGCCTACTTCGGTTATGCCGGGACTCAAGCCTGCGTTGTATAACTCGCCCTGTGCACTACCAGGTGAGCCACTTGGGGACCCCCCAGTTGAGAATATCTTAAGGTTTTATTTTGCCTGCCAAAGTATCTGCTAATGAGGCATTAGCACAAGTAGCTTTTATTAAACTCAATAAGCATATTGACATTGAATACTAAATCAAACATACATTGAAGGGTCACTGAAGAAGAACAGGTCTTATAATGCACAACACAGAACAGACAAAGCAGTGTGCACTACACCAGATAAACCGATCATGTAAAAAAAAATGTTGGCACTAAACAACATTTTAAAGGGATTTAGTAGACTCAGATTTGTCCTGTCATCGTTATTGGTTTGAAATATGCAGTGGGTGAATGTAGAGGTTATTATTTATTAAGTTTAGGAAAATGAGCTACATTTTCTGCAAATAATCCCTATTCATAATCATAAAGACTTGTATGTCATTCATTTTTTCCAAGGAACAACAAGCCAGTTACAAAAGATGTATGGATATAATAAAAGCAAGAATGTGATTTTCAACGTCTTGCACACTCTTTATTGTATCATCTCTGTTGTCTCTGCATTTTCTTGGGAGTTTTGATGAATATCTAATTGACATCTTTTAAACTGCTTCTATAGAATGTTACATTTTGTAAATATTTAGAACGCCAATGACATTCTGAATTATAACTGTAGTTGTTACCAACAGGTTATAATGGGGACATGATTAATAATGATTTTTAAATAGCTGAAAGTTCACAAAACCTAGTAACCGTCCAGTATTCAAATCTGCTACCACTGGAATTGAATGTGTTTCTACAGTACTGCACATACCTGTTCCAAAATTCAAGTGATCAGCAAATGTAAACAATAACATCTGGGCTGAGTTTAACTAAAACCTTCCTAAGTTTTGTTGTTGGCCATAGGCAAACACACTGGAGAGGTAGTGTTAGGCAAACACCTTCAGGAAATATTTAGGTTTAAGAACACAACCATGATATCCACTTTCACCAGATAAAGAGTCTAATAAATAGTATTAACTTCTGTAATTTTAGTTGTGGCTTTATAAATAAGGGAGTACAGTTTTGAATTTAATAAACGTGGCCTAGAAATGTTGATGTTTTTGCAGCTTCTTGTTTTATTTGAATTTAAAAAGGAGGTTTGAATTGAAGAAGGCATATATCATCTGCACTCTTTTACTTTAGTGAGAATTTCCAGGTGCCAACTGGTGTATTAAAATGTCCTGCAGTTGCTATAGTGATAACAATATGGTTTCAATTTCATTTCACATAGATCCCCAGCAGACCACTTGGAAAAGGTAAGCTAATCAAAATAAAGACCATTTTATTTCTTATTCGCAACGAGGTCTCCTAGAAGTAATTGCAATTTCTGAGAAACATTGAATTAAATTCTATTTTACTAGTACAGCACATATAGGTTATAACACTTTTCAGTGTTGTGTACATATGCTGTAAGTCACGTGCACAATGGTGTCATATTTAGCATTTTAGGTGGCATTCAAAGTAATTCTTAACCTTTGCAACACTGAGTTAAGCTGAACTGGATTCTGGAATGTCAATTCTCAAAAAAATCAAAACCCATTACAGACCTGTATTCACATAAGTTTATTTTTAGTGTATCATATATTTTATGTACTACTTTCCCTGGAAAAATAAGGAGCTTTTTTTTTTTTTTTTTTTTTACTTTTGTTTAGTTAACGTGTTCTATAGTTGTATGCGTGCCAAAGATGGTTATAATTTGGTGTTGTTTAACTGCAGACAGATCACGTTAAGGGTGCAGACATATTTTGTAAATAGTCTGCATTTTATCATCACAACGTTAAAATTGCTTGCATCATCAGAGGACTGCTTATGTTAAACAACAAGTAAAACAAAAACTGCCATGTGATAATAATAAGTTACTTTAAAACCACTGCAACCCTTTGACCTTAATATCCCTATCTGTAAAGGAAAATGATGTGTTTAATGTGTACGATAAGCATACAGTATCTTATCACATCACCTATCTGTATAGCATCTTTTTTTCCTGCATACAAAAAATAATACACATACCTACCAACTAGCAGATAACTTATGATAGACATCATTCAGAAAACTGTTATCAGTACATTTTAGTTGCAGCTTTGTAAAGATATACAGTATATGTTTACATGTTTACAGGACATATTTAGTTTTAATCAATGAACGTCCTACACAGTGATTGCATTATGATTACAATCATTTACAGTACAACATTGAAAATGATAGATTATTTTCAATTGCTAAAGGATATTCACGATTTTTCAATAGTGCTTAGCTCAGCTGAGAACTGCTCTGTTTGTATTCTGGGTTGCAGCAACCAGTCCTTAGACACTGAGAGAATACATTTAGAAAGGCAGCACTAGGCCAACTGTCTAGCCAGATACAAAATTCCAAATTCAACAACACACAAGACAAAAGCACTGAATCGGTCACTAACATACTTTAACAAAGTTGTTAAGGCAGGAGAAAGGCAGGCACAAAATCAACTTATCGACTTAATTTGCTAAACTTAAATAAATAACCAACAAAATAATTAAACCGCGTACAGGCGAAAAGAGAGTGAACAAATACTGCTGGGGAATAATATAAATACAACTTGCAACAAACACTTACAGAGAAAAAAAACAAAACCAAAAACTAGATTTGTTCCCAGAGTACTATCATAATATGAAACTTTGAAACTATAACTCATTTGACTGACACTACTGTTGGCAATGCAACAAGCATATGGGCGCGCAGTGTCTTCTGGGATTAGTAGTTTATCTGGTACACAGTTGTGCAATGGAGGCTCCCATTCCCAGCACAGAGTGAATGACTGATTCCACAACTGACTTTTTATTAAAATCAGGACCTTAAATATATAGTCACATAATAGGTATAACTAGAGGAAACGTCAAGTTTATTTGGACACATCTCCCTCACTGGTGTAACAAGTTGGACTTGGAAAGGATGCCATCCACCATTTAAAGGATTACAATTTCAGGCAAAATATTTTTTGAACAATACAATTATTTTAAATAAGAGCAGCAATTTTTTCAATGTGTTAAATGATGTGTCTTCACAACAAAAGAACAGAAAGAATTTGCAGCCCATATCCCTTTTATTTTCAATCTTTCACTATTCTTCTGAAAGTCTTTCTGAGTTTGTAAGTTTTATTTAAAATGAATAAAACCACCAACATTTTTGGCACAAATATCAAATTCCACTAATATATACTTTATATATTGCAACAGGTCGCCAACATTTCTGGAGCAAAATAAGTTTTATGGGTGTAATTCGCCAAATATTTTGGTTGTAAATATTTATGGCTTTACAGTGTACTACCAAACCTGGATAATGTTGATTCTTCCATAATGTCAGGGGCCACTCAATAAAACACCATTAGACTGCAAACAACATTGAGTCTGCTTGAGATATGCTCACAAACAATACACTTGACAGTTTAACTTGTTTTTCATAACGAGATACATTCCGTGCAATAGTTGATCCCTCACAAGCATCTGGTGCCACAGAAATACAGAAGATGCCATTTTAAAACTGATAATGAAATTGATTTTACATAAATCGAAATACATAATACAAGTACAAATAAACATTGCATATTTAAGTTGGTTTGACAAAGCAGTATTAAGCAATATGTCACTACATATGACAACATAATATTATATTAGCATGCATGCAATATTACATTACAAAGGACAGTATAACAGAAATACTGCATAAACACTACTGATAACAAAAAACAGTTAACAAGGCTAGCATTTTCCATCATCAACATTAACATCATCAAAGCAACTTTAAACAATCAGTTTAATAAATGAACAGTATAAAAATGAGCTTTCCCTTAACCTTTTGCAGTCTGTGCATCGGCAACAATCACATTTCAGCATTTTCCAAAATGAAGGAAAACATATTATTTAATTGGCAGCAGTCTTTTCTTAAATATCGTTAACCTAAATTAAATGTACAGTACTGTGAAAAAGTATTTGCCCCGTCTGATTTTCTGCATTGAATTTGGTCAGATCTTTTTGTGGGTTGTAGTAGTCAGAGAAAAAAATGACACCACAGTTTGGTGCTTCTTTCATTTGTCTGGTGTGCAAGGTAATCAAACATGCAATCTTCAGGGGTGAAAAAGTTATTGCCCCCCCCCCCCAACCCAATTAAATGGATAATTAGGGTCAGCTGTTGAAATACCCTGCCCAATATTAGTCTGACTAACTTTGGCCCTTACCATCACAGCGAAGTTGTCAGCACACAGGTTCTACAGGCACATCATGCCATGATCAAAAGAAATTCCTGAAGACCTCCGGAAAAAAAAGTTGTTGATGCCTATCCGTCTGGAAAGGGTTACAAAGCCATTTCTAAGGCTCTGGGGCTCCACCAAACCACAGTCAGAGCCATATTGTCCAAATGGAGAAAGACAGTAGTGAATCTTCCCAAGGAGTTGCCATCCTGCCAAAATCTCTCGTAAAATTGTCCAGGAAGTCACAAAGAACCCTAGAACAACATCCAGGGATCTGCAGGCCTCTTGCCTCGGATAAGGTCAGTGTTCATGACGCCATCATCAAAAAGACACTGAGCAAAAATGGGATTCACGGCAAAGTAGCAAGGCAGAAACCACTGCTCACTAAGAAGAACATGAATGCTCGTCTCAAGTTTGCCAAAAAGCACCTGGATGATCCTCAAGAGTTCTGGAACAATGTTATATGGACAGGTGAGTCAAAAGTGGAACTTTTTGGCCAACATGGGCCCTGTTATGTCTGGCGAAAACAAAACACTGCGTTCCACAGTTAGACCCTCATACCAATGGTCAAGCATGGTGGCGGTAGTGTCATGATTTGGGGATGCTTTGCTGCATCAGGACCTGGACGACTTGCCATCACTGAAGGAACCGTGAATTCTGCTCTGTATCAGAGAACTATAGGAGAATGTCAGGCCATCCGTCCTTGAGCTGAAGCGCAGCTGGGTCATGCTGCAAGATAATGATCTGAAGCACACAAACAAGTCTACATCAGAATGGTTGAAGAACAAGAAATTTAAAGTTTTCAAATGACCTAGTCAAAGTCCAGACCTAAACCCCATTGAGATGTTGTGGCAGGACCCGAAATGAGCAGCTTATGCTCGAAAACCCACAAATGTCACTAAGTTGAAGGAGTGGGCCAAAATTCCTTTCTTTAATAAACAAATGAAATAAGTATCAAAATTTAATTTCATTTGTTCACTCAGGCTCCCTTTTATCTAATATTAGATTTTGGTTGAAGATCTGATAACATTCAGTGTCAAAAATATGCAAAAATGCAGAAAATCAGACAGGGGGCAAATACTTTTTCACGGTAATGTATGTATTTAAAGCATAGACCAGCTGCAGTTAGAAAAAAATGAAGCTGCAAAAAAGAGCCACCACAACCCTTATACTCTATTGACCCCTCACCTCTTCTCAGCTGCATCTTTAAAATCAGCATCTGTTCTTGTGTAACAAGAAGTGCAGGGCCTTAATCTGACCAGTGCCATTCAGGTCATGGGTGTACACATATGGTAAGTTGAACTAACTCAATTAGCTATCCATCATGTATATGCTTAGAATATCTAATTAAGGGATCTATTCATAAAGGATTAACACGTGTCAAAATGAGAAAACAGGAGTACATGATCAGATTTCGTCCATAGCTGCCTATTTAATGGCAGTTGCTATTCATAACAGATAATTCAGATGCATCGTTAAGCCCCAACGATTTCCGTTTATGAAGGCATGTTTTTAACAAATTGAGAGAAAGGTTAACGATTACCTAATTAGCATAACATTTCGGTCCTTGGCATAAAACTGCTATTCATAAGAGTGATCAACAGCAAAATACTGTTGATAACTCCGAGTTATTGAACACTTTCTACAGTCAAGTCTAAACTATTCTTTTAAAGACATATTTTATTACTATACTTGCTCTGTTATACAGTTTGACATACCCAGGATTAACACTGCCTATTTTAAAAAAAAAAAAAAAAAATCTGTAGCTTTATATGAAGGAAAATGTTTAATATAAATATATACTCCCACAAGAGCATATTCTCTGGCACAATCAGTTTTGAAGCAGCGCTGTGAAGCGGATACCAAGTGAGCAACTCAGAATAGAGTTATCTTATTACTACTATGTCTTTTACCTGTGTTTACAATAAACAGTTTGGACAAATACTGCCTGTGTAAGCCTGTTTATTTTCAGGGAGCGTTACAATATACAGTATACCAGTGCAGCTGAAGCAGTCGTGGGAAATTTGGGCTTGCTTCGTATTGCAAAAAACACTGCACTCAGTGCGAGGCTCGATTTTTTTTTTTTTTTTTTTTTCCCATGCACCACAAAATGATCCATTTTGTGTACAGTGTGCAACACGGCGTGAATCTTTCACTGATTCATAAACATAAACTCACCCCTGATTGATTCCCTGCTTTAAGTGAGGTTTAATAATAATAATAATAATAATAATAATAATAATAATAATAATAATAATAATAATTCATAAAATGGTTTGCGACAGCGACCCGTTTGTGCAGATAATTTTACGAATAGCAATATGGACGACTTTTGTTAGTTTTTAACAGAATTCGTTTTCTCATGGCAGATGGTGCTTTTATGAATAGGGCCCTAAGTACTTTCCTGTTAAACATGGGGTTACAGTGAAACTGCTATAAAATGGTCCAAATTAGTGAAACCTAAAAAAGCACATAATGATCATTAAACCTACTTTCATCTGGGCTAAGCTATCGCATCTACTTTTATTTGGGGGGTACGTTATCTCATCTACTGTATTTTAGGTCAATACAACCACATACAAATCAGCATAAAAGCGCCACAAATTAGCAACATACAGGCCTGTATAGCGTGTTTTAAGGGAATGGGACTGGAGGTCTGGGGCATCAGTAGAAGCCTTCCAATATAGGGGTAATAGCTGACCTCATCTCTTTCTACCCCTCAAAGCCAAGTTTAAGACAAAGAAAGGATCTGAATCAGACAGCTTCAATTAAAAGAAACTGACTCAGCTGGGATATGCAGCCATTTATAGCATGTAAACACTTTAAACTGTGTCCCACATTGCTCTTAGCTTTAAGGCAATATGGCCTTGAAATATTTGAGTGACATTATTTACTGGTAGTTCTGTACATTTTCAAACAAGTGCAAAGCCATCATAACATGTTAAATAACCTTTGTTCTTTTTAGAAGAATATTCCATAACACCATCACACTGGAGTATTATATTGAACATTTGAAGACACAGCCTTGTTTATCTTGAATTCCTTCTTCTTCCCCCCATGCTTCTTTAATTTTGTTTTATTCTCTGCATGTCACTTGGGTGTTCTCCCTGTCTTTCTATTCTTTTCTAATTATAAAACATTTTATTATTCTTTGTGTAAGATGAGACATGCATTTTGCATTGTAGTCTGTCCGGATTTGTTTTATTCAGATTTACCTTCTATATTTTTGAAAGCTCCTTTTTAATTTTACATGTTATGTCTCTGTCACAAAGATGGTTGCAGTGGGTGATGTCAGACCAGAAACCCAGGAGATAAACAACAGAGGTGGAGTTTGGTGAAGCTGAGCGATTGGTCTCACTCAGCATTTAATAATAAACAGACAGAAAATAAAAGGTTGTAAGACAAACAAGACACAGGACACGGCACTTGTAGCCAAAACAAAAAGACAAACAAAACCGACTAAACAGACAAACACGTGAGCTTTTATTATTATATCTATTCCAGTTACCTACATCTCCAATCCTGTTCTCCACTCACTGAACACACAACCCCGAGTGAGTGAAAACATGCTGCTTTTATGCAGCTGTACCGAGACTCGATTGCTAATCAATCATTCAATGGGAATCGAGGTAGAATTGCAAGTAAATTAATAAAGTGCAATTCCCCGTGCTCACATATTATTACATTTTACTTGCACGTGAAGTGCTGTGCAATCCTCGTGCCTAAATACAAATATACATTTTAAACACTCGTGTTACACAGACCCGTTTATATCTCACGTACCAATGACTATACACCAACATTAACACACAACATACAACACAAAATACACATAGGGGCGGGGCACTTTGCCACAGTCTCTCATGAAGAAAAATTCTGCTTTGAATGAGTCACACACCATGTTTTCACCCCAAATAGTTGGAAACATTTTCTTTGTTTGGATTCTCTTTACATTTCCTAGTTGATTGGGGTGGGTAGTATGAAAAGGGCAAGGTCTCACTTATGTGACGTACCTTTAAGCAATTTCAATGTTTTCTTGCTTTTTTGTTTCATTGACTTTGTCTTTTATTGAATCTTATTGTAGATATTAAAATAAATGTATTGAATGTACTCTATCAGTTATTTCTGTTACTGGAAATTAATTCTGTAGTGAATTCACAGAAATTATTGCTCCGAGCACCCAAAAATACAACTACCCTTGCCAAAGTCACTTTTCATAGATGAAATCTAGACAGCTTTATAATTAATGCTTTGATGCGGGATTAATTACATAGAAAATCAAATGTCTAATTGCTTTCTTTGCTATTATAAAATATATTTTGTATTCCTTACATCACCCGCTGCTGTAATTAGACCCCCCCCTTACTGTCACTATAAAAGTTATTCAAAAAATTAACTGGCAACATGCTGGAGATTATTGTAATGATGACTTGTTAACTGATAAATTGTTCACTATTATCTGTTTTTCTTCAAATTGTAAAGTCTGATGAGTTTAAGTGAACACATTAACTAATTGGCTCTTTTGTTTGTCAGCTACTGCTGGATTGATAAAATGCAAATGAACAAATCATTAACGAGTACTGGTTACGAATCTCTCAGACAGTTCAGGACCCTATCAAATCCTCCGGCTATTACTTTGTGTGATTGATGTACTATTGTAAGTGATTGTTCCTGATCTTATTAAATCCCCCCCCCCCCCCCCCCCCCAGTTTCTATTTTATGCAGGGCCAGGCTAAGACTATTATGAATGTTGTTGTTAATCAAGCTTACATAGCTATTTTGATGGCAAATAATTAGAAATCTGCAGTAGCACCTTGCAATTAGCTTTAGGGATATGGACCTAGACAGCACAACAATAAAAGAGACCTCCTTCTCCAAGAAAGTTAATGAGGTTTACATGTTTGACCCTAAAGCAGCCAATCAACAGCTGTGAATTTGTTGACCTTTTTCACAATGTTTGTGAATTCTTTAGTGCTTCTAAAAGGTGAGGGACTAATAACATTGGCTCCTGCCAGGCATGGTGTGGATGGGTGCTGTTTGAATGTCTCCACAAAGCTCGACCACCACACCTCCAAACAGACCTGAACAACCACCCCTGCTACTTGTTCCTGCTGTAGGACTTACTCCAGAGTTTATATTGGAGAGAGTGGATTTCAAAGCCAGGTGAAAATATTTGAACATAAAAAATCCTCACATTTCAATGTGAGGTAAAGAAAACCTGAATTGTCCCAAACTGTCAAGGTGAGGATTGAGAGATACAGTTACCCCATATTTAGGAACACAATACAAAGTATACCAGTAAGTAGCACTCACAAAACATTTTAAGAGGGCCATATTTTCTGAATATATCTTTCACAGGAGTAAAAACAGATATCTTAATAAAAAGTATATCTGGATAAGTATGTTTACACACATTTAAGCATAACATACTGTACTGTACTGAGACAAAATATTTATATTCAGACCGATATACCGTTTAAACGAAACAATAATAGCAACAACAACAACAACAAATATTCTAAACAGGCTGTATTGTCATTTAAATTAGTACTAGAGCATACTTGTGACTCACAGAGAAGTCTGTATGGAGTGCATAATAACCCTGTCTATGTTCCGCTTGAAAACTTTGATTTAATAAGCTTGTGCATAGTCTGACAGAAGAAGTAGTGAGTCAATTCATAAGCTTTGTGAATCAATGTATCTGAATAACCTGCTAACCAATTATGTGTTGTTGTTTTTAATGAGCACAGCTTCAGATTTAACTAAGAGGTGTTTTATGTAATGTTGTGTTTCTTCCACAAAAATTCCCTGTGCTTTTTTTTTTTAATGATCACTCAATGACATGACTTACACACAAGAGTCACACATTTTACTTTTACATGTCTAGGGGACAAGATCTAACTGTGATTAAACTGGCAAAGGGCATTCTTTACCACAAGTTGTTGAGAGTTTAGGAATCTGAGGATATAGAGAGAAGCCCTGTTGATCTGCCTTTATTTTAAGTTGGTAACAAAGTAACTAATTATTAACAAGAAATTGTTTCCTATTCAATTCTTTTAAATGCTATTCCTGTGGTGGCCCACTTTAATTCCTTATGAATGAATTGTGGCCATTGTAAAATGATCTTCAGGACTAGAATATTCATTATAAAATATCAACAACATTTTGGTTATTCAGATGTTACTCCTATGCAATCCTATTAAACACGGTTGTTTGCGGCCATTATATTAAAGTGTTATCACTTTTTACCACAATATTATGTTCAATAAAGTAGTCATAAGTACTGACACTCATGCAGTGTATCTTTATTTAAATTTAGTATGAACTCTTTTGGATTTATGATAGCTTCTTGATGTAGTATTTACAAGCGTTTTGCTCAAATCTAGGGATATCTTTTGCCACATCTCAAAATATCAGTATATTATTATAGACTTGATTTACTTTTTTTGTTATGAACTACATATTTCCTGACAGTTTTTTACTCTATGGTATTTTTAAGTGTGTTGCTTATTGCTCCCAATTCAATTACATATTATGTTGTTCATTACCATATCACCATTGTTTGACATGCACTTTATGTAAATTGTGTTACTCTCCCAGTTTACTCAAGCAAAAGAGATTCAATTACATATTTAATGGCTCCAAGGGAGCAAACTAACTGATACCATTTAAATCAATCTTTCCCTGGTATTATCAAGACCAGTTACATAATTAAATAAATAATCTCAAAATATACAGAAGCAAAGAAAAACAAATCGTTACATATATCATAAGTACATATGGGTATTGATATGTTGCAATATATTTATTTTGAAAAAAAAAACATGTACATGTTCAAGTATAACTTAAATTACAAATAAATAAAATAGGATGCTTGCTCCTGCCAACAATCACAGGTGTGGCCATTCCCCAATTAGGTAATTGACTACTAATTGGAGAATAGCCACCTGAAGCAGGGAGAAATCAAGCAGGGAGAAATCCTTTGTTTGTGAGAGTGAACGAAAGTTTTTTTTTTTTGTTGTTAACTGTAGTGAAGGCGAATGCCCAGCCTATGTTTGTGTATTTTGTTTAAACCAATGTAAACACAATGTAAACCTATGTTTGTGTATTTTGTTTTATTTTGGCCCTCGTGCCAGAGTTTGTTTGTTCCTGTTTGATTGTTGTTTTGTTTAACAAATGTGCACGCGAGTGCTTCAACTGCAGCTTCGTTGTTTCTGAGTCTCATTCCTGCCAACTGACATCTGGGACCACAGCATTATCTTGTCACAATGCTTAACTCCACAACTTGGTAATGCTTTATATGAAAAGTGTCTGTAAGAAAAAAATAAAAAATAAAATATGTTTTGACCAAGTTTTATTATTATTATTATTTAAAGGTGGATGATATATATAAGATTATAAAGTCAGCTGTCCATTTCTCTCTGCTGTTGGGGGGGGGGGGGTGACACACAATAAAAGCAGAGCAATACATTGGAGGGTGTTGGCAAGTGTTAGTACCAAGTGATGGGCAAAGGGATTCAAGGTCTATCTCAATAGCCCATTAACTGCTTAATAGGGTCATCGTTTGTCTCCAGGGTGGGTTCCATCTTTGAAATAACATTACAAACACTAGCATTTGTACAGGGACACACAACTTGACCGATTATTTCCCAAAATTTGAAATGTATTGTAGATTTCCTTCCTGTTGATCCATGTTTAATGGCGACATAGGCTTGACTGCAGAGTCAAACAAGATCAAACCAAATCACAAACCTTAAAGTAGACAAAATACACTCTTCATTCTGATAAAAACACTGCATGTTAAAACTGAATCAACAGTGTTTATCTGAATATTATGTAGCTTTTTGAAGAAAAATGCGATTTGTTATGGCTACAATAAGGAACTTTTTAAAATTGGAAATATTACAGACAAGGTGGAGAATTAAAAAGAATCACATCCATATGTTGGTATGTTACACTGAGCAGATCAGAAAGATAATAACAAAATAAATTAAACATTTTAGCCGAATTGTGCCTATGGCATTCAAAAACATGTTTCCAATAAAAAAAAAGTAAATAACTAGCAGTCACTCTAGTGAATTACACATATAAAACCGTAGTGTCTATAGCAAAATAGTATTTATTAATTGCTTCAAGTTATGGTTGTAGATATGTTTATATATTGTAACTTTTTACAATGTTAGAATATAAATGCTGGTGTTTTAATATATTTTAGATTGTTTAAACATACAGAATGTTGAAATTATCTACTAACAAGGTAACTCGTCAAATAAATGGAAAATGTAAAAGTGCTACCTAAACAATAGGAGACAAAACCCATTCCTTTAATTCCTTTAATACACAGGGGGCAATTAATTTTAAATGAAGCTGTTAAGAATAAAAGAACAGCATGACACAAGGAAGTCAAAAATATAATGAAAGGTCTTGCTTGAATAGTAAGTGCAAATTTGCAAGGCATGCTAAATCAATCCAAATTTTGTAAGGGCTTAAAGAACAAAGACCACCAAGAATCTATAGGGAATCAAAATAAAGATGTTAGCCCCATATTGTATTTAGTAATGTTCAGGGAGGATAAAAAGTATATTGTTTATAGCCTATTTTCTTGAAAAAAGTGAACATGCCGTTGTAAAGACATCTGACCATTAGTGAAATCCATCTGCTTGATAGAAAACAGTGAAACATAGACATATCTTTAAAACTAAATAGTAGAAATACATATGATAAAAAGCTCCATCACTGAACTAGCCTAAGGCAGAAGAAAAATCCTATTTCTAACTTCTTAAAGTAAGCAACCTTATCACTGATCTCCTTTTCATAATGACGAAAATCAATTGGTTCTTTGCTTGTTCTTGTTTTTTTTTTCTACATTAATTTTCCTAAATTAATATATTAAGAATCCAATTTATTAATTCTTAGGTAATTAAATTTAATCAAACACAGTCAACCAGGTTTGTTGTCACATTCGACAAATAGTCTATATATAAACATTATACGACAAAATATAATCTAAAATAAATATATATACCTTCGATATATACTGGGATCTCTATCACTTCTCCAGTACAATTTAGTGTAACAATTATGGAAAAGTGATATATATATAGTTTATAATGTCATAGTTCAAGTTACACATTCATGTTCAGTTTTACAGTAAAATAGAATTAGTTTGTGTCAGTTACCAATACCTGTGCAAGCTAGTTTATCAGATAGCTGTTTGTTAAGTACTGGATGCTTTTCATTTTTGTGCTAGGAAGAGCACTGACCCTAGAGCATGAAGAGGTAAAGCACATTGTTAATACCCTTTTCACTTTACCCTCAAATATTACTTGATCAAACTTTAAACTACGTACATGATTAATGTATGTTTCTCAGTCACAAATTTTAAAACTTTATATATATATATATATATATATATATATATATATTCTATATATATGTAATATATACCTGGAAATCTAAAGATTGTATACATCACATTTAAAATGAATGGCTCTTATTCAATGATATTATCTCTAACAGCAATTTTGAAAGCCAAAACTTTGATTCAAGACTTAGCAGAATTGAATCGGTTGCGTTTCATTTTAATGGCTAATCTGCACATCACTTTAAATGCATTATATTTACAGCTTTGATGCAATTAGCTATTAGTGTATATATAGCAACCATAAAATGAACAAACAATTAAAATGCCACCTATGAGAACATGCAGTTTGTCAGTATAAAAACATGATAATACGGGGCTCTGTGTATCACTGATTTTACTTTCGTAGCTTGACTTTGTAGACAACCCGCAATATATTTAAGTTATTTTCACTCCTCTAACTTAGTTTCATCCCTGCTGCAGGTTAGTTACGGTTGTACGTTTCAAACTACTTTCTTATCCAAATGTACGAATCTCATTATAATATTTAAGTTTCATGCTTACCCTTGATGTATTATCACTTTTTCCTGATTTACGACTTCTGTTTGTGTGTTATTTTACGCATGCCACTTACTGGCGTAGATTGAACTAGCTGTTTGTATGTGAAACTTCCTGTTTAAACATTTCCGGTCTTTTAGTTACTTTAAAATAAAGCCCCTTAAAATACAAAAGAAACCAAAATATATACAGTAGATGCTGGTTATTAGCAACAATGATAAAGACAACTTTTGGTTACTAACAACATTTTCCCAGGAACCAATCCATCCCATAGGCTTTAATGTTAATAGACTTCTGATATTAGCAACTGCACGCCGCTTATTGACAACTTTATTACTAGTTGTCATTGCTACTGAGCTCACTTGTATGATTTATACACATGCTTCATGCAGTTTTTCTAACATATTGACTTTGCAACTGCGTATTTCAGGTGGACTGAGGCAGAATCGTGGCTTTCAAACTGGTTAAGAAGCTGCACGCAAAACTGAATTTGCAGAGGGAGGTGGTACATTGCAAAAAGCAGACAATGCTGGACAATGTCTTATTTAAAAAGAGTGTTTTTTAGAATTGATTGTAAGTACAACACATTTTTTATGTTTGCTTTACTCATTGCAAGAGCAATTGTAGCACATCGTTGTGTAGTACTGTTTAAGCCTACTCGTTTTTTTTTGTTTTACACACTCGTGAAGTAAAATCTGTTTGGGTATTTCATGTTTCTCATGTTAATTTTTTAACTGTAACATTTAAAACACATGTATTTCAGTGGCACATTTATAGAACTACAGTATATATCATTGTTCCCTATAAATACACTTGAAAATGGGGGCTTGTTGCTTATTGGCAACTTTCAGTTAATGACAACTTTTTGTTTGAAAATACCGAGAGGCTTTGTTTATTATGCGCATCCGATGTGCACATGATAATATATATATATATATATTATATATATATATAGTGAACATCTGTGCACTACAATGTTTAACCCCAATGAGGTGCCGCCCATATAAGGCAACTGTGTATTAAAACAAAATAAAGTCTGTTTGGGCTTACGCTTACTTCTCAAATCAATCCACCAACCTTGGTTTATTGATTGAAGTCCAAAAGACCAATTGGTCGCACACTCAAAATCAGGACAAGATTTACTGTAGTCTTTTAAAAAAATATTTTCTTCATTTTATTAATTAAAACATATTTTTTACTAAACCAAGCAAACAAATAAAAAAGAACTAAGCTTTTCAAGAACCTAACGAAGACCTGTCGAAACGTTTAGTTCCTTTTTGTTTGTTTGCTCGGTTTAGTAAAAAAAATGATATTAAGTTTTCTATAAAATAACAAAGGCAATAAATACATTTTGGGTGTTTTTATAAGTTAAGGTGCGTTATTAATGAAGGGAAGAAAACCATTGCAGCGTTCTTTAATTAAACACAAACTGAAATCTTTTCTTCTCAGTAATTCATTGTGTAGACAACTGAAACTAGGCTGAAAAGTATTTATCTGCATAGCCTACTGTATGTACTGTACTTTTTTCCTTCATGACGAAAACATACATAGACTCAAACAAAAGTTTTCTGTGATATTCTTAAATTAACATGCTTTACAACCGTGCTTTAACATATAACATTAATTACAATTGAATTATGTTTTTGGCCTCTTATCATTGTAACAAATGCATTTATTATATATATATATATATATATATATATATATATATATATATATATATATATATATATATATACACACACACACACACAGGTGGCTCTCAAAAGTATTCACCCCCTTGGACTTTTCCATATTTTATTGTGTTACAAAATGGAATCAAAATGGATTTAATTAGGAGTTTTGTCACTGATCAACACAAAAAAAAGTCCATAATGTCAAAGTGAAAAATAAAATCTACAAATTGTTCTAAATTACAAATACAACACAGAAGATAATTGATTGCCTAAGTATTCACCCCCTTGAGTCAATATTTGGTAGAGGCTCTACCAGCTCTGTACATCTGCACACTACATGGTATCCTGGTATGTGAATACTGGTATTTTCTGGGATACTGCCGGCATCTTGTAAAGGTCCATACAGACAGCTGGAAATAAATCATCTAAGTGCATGGCTGAAATCGTGGTGCACACAGGAAAGCTCACCTTCCTTGAACATTGGACCACATTCTACAACAAGGACAGTACCACTACAAAAATGAATAAATACAATACAGTACAATACAAATCTATTGTGGATACCAGTACTTCAAAGATCACAACACGTTAACATCACTCCTGCCCCATAAAATTAGAATATAACTTTGATATAAATTTTGACCTGTACACTTGCATAAATTAGATAACATTACCATCAATATCTAATTGGATTTCTACTCATTTAGCCACAAGTAAACAAAATGATGGATTCTCCTTAAAAAAAAAAAATGTTAACATTAAGACTCAACTTCACTTTCAAGTTTAACAGAAAACATAGGAATATTCTTCCACACAGTCAATTGTTTGTTGGGGTTATTTTTAGTAACCAAGGTCCTATATTATTGGATGGTTTTCTTGATCCTGAGGTCAAGTCTGCCAATGATATTGAGTTTAAGGGTCATTGCAAGTTCAGGTGGTGTTTTATAGGTGAATTAACAGTTTAAAGAGTGTACATGTTGATGTCATCTGTATAATTGGTTCAAAACCAATAATCCAAACAGGATTAGTTTCTTCTTCTCGTTCTGTAAATTCAGCACATCTAGAAGTAACATATGATCCCAGAATACACTCTGATCTGAGACTATACTCTGAATATATGAATATATATATATATATATATATATATATATATATATATATATATATATATATATACACACACACACACACACACACATACATACATACAGTAGATGAGTGTTTCCACTTTCAAGTTTTCAGTTTAGGATAGCAATTATTTTATTGTCAGCAGCTGCAATAAAGTAATTGTCTCACTAATATTAGGAAGTGAGTCACACTGTTTCAAAACAGGAACAATAGCAGACTCTCACATTAGTAGGCTCCCAAGTGTGTTAGCCATCTGGTTCAGAAGGTCATGAATTTGAATCCCTGCCCTGCCAGTCAGGCCATTTAAACTAGCCTGGAGACTGTCGAGCAGTGTGTCAATGGTTTTAGTTTTTTAACACATACAGAGGACCCTAAAATTATAATGTTATGAGACACAGTGATTACAGTGTATTGTATTGTATTTCAATTCTCCAAATCATTTTAATGGAACATAAGTCTTCATTGCACAGGTGGTTCAAGATGGGGACAAATGGTATTAAATAATTATGGTAGAATTGATAAGAGGAACTTACTTGATCAACTGTTTTGTTTTCTTGCCTAAAATGGAGAATTTTGAAATGGAAAAAAGATTAAATAGATGAAAAAAATGTGTGTTTGGAAAACTTGGGATTCATTTTAGAGTCCTTCTTTCAAATAAGGTGTTACTGCTATTTGCACAATAGAGTGTAGTAGTTTGTTTTTTATTATTAACTTTGATGGCTAAAAATATTAAATAAAGACAGCTTTTGTTAGACATTATTATTATTATTATTATTATTATTATTATTATTATTATTATTATTATTATTATTATTATTTTCTTCTACTAAAACCAGACTGTTTCTAAATACAGGCTGAGACTTGTAAAGAATTTGTTATAATGAGCACACGTGAAGTGGTGACTCATTTTTGATAACTAATAAAATGCGCATATAGACAACATTCATTGTATGTCCATTAGCTGCCAATAAACATTAACCTTGGCAAAAGGGTATCAATTAAGATTAAAAGCAATCACTTTGCTCTTCAGAGTAGTGCATATGGCACGAAATTAATTTTTACCAATTTATTTGCTAGTCTGGCAGTGATCAAGATCCTTCCAGTTAACTTTATGCACAATTCTGTTTGCCTTATATCTTATATCTACTAGTTTTTGGCTAGGGAACCAAAGTCAGCTGTGCAGATTAGTCAAATAACCTAAAGATAAAAGACTTTATAAGTTTAGTCATACTGTGCAACATTACAAATAGTAATTTTACTAGAAACGCTAACTGTCAGACAATGGACATTATCCTGTGAAATGCAGGTGTTTTTATGTCAACAGTGTATTAGATAACCTCTCAGCAGAGAATAAGAAAGTCAATATAATCATTTACTTCAGAAATGAATACAGAAAAAACAAACACCCACAAGAAAAAAACATCCCACAACTGAGGAAGCGGGTTATTTGTTTTAATAATTTGTGATACAAAAATGAAATGGGTACCATAGTCATATTAATGTTAACAATATTAACATCCTGGGATGCTTCTTCAGATAAATAAAATAGCTCCGAACAAATATGGACATTTCTGCTACTCACATTTTAAAATAAATCTCTTATACATGATAAATCTAACAATACTGAAACTGTGTAGAGATAATAATATAAATAAGAAAACCAGGTAGGTCTTTCAACTGTCTGAAGCATTTTTTTTACATTGTTTACTGCACAAAATATACTAATAATTCTCGAGAGCTCTATGTCATGACCCTGTTCCTAATCAAAAAGTGATGTAGACCATGAAGAGCAATGCCAAGACAAAATTGTATTAAATATTTTTGATATTCTGTCCTTGCAGCTGAGATTTGATTTTAATATGGAATCAATAAGGGAGAACAGGTCCAGGTAGATTTAAGTTAAGGGAAATCAGGTGAAACTGTGCAAAATTATTGTCAATGAATAGGTCTTTAGAAACAGTAATACCGTTTCTATGCCCAATGCGAAAGGCAGAGCCCCCTGTGAAGATAACACGTGATATGCATCCACAGGGGAGATTAACAAAATTGCTTGCAAGCCAAAACATTTCCTAAATTGAGCCCAAATCCAGAGACAACTCAACAGTATGTACTGAAATGAGATGTAAGTAAACAAA
Organism: Polyodon spathula; assembly: GCF_017654505.1. Lineage (NCBI taxonomy): Eukaryota > Metazoa > Chordata > Actinopteri > Acipenseriformes > Polyodontidae > Polyodon > Polyodon spathula. The sequence goes on along the minus strand of NC_054537.1, from coordinate 26,118,607 downwards.
GAAGAGAGATGTGGATTGACAAGAAGCTGCTTCCATGCCTGATTGAACTAGAGTGACCTGTTGAAGGTGGCTTAACATTAAAAAAAAAAAAATTCTATCTTCTTCAATGTGGAAGCCAAAGTGTGTGTCTGCTTGTGGTAGGGTGCCTGTCCTTGTGCATAGTTTTTGTGTTTTATGTTGTATATGGTGTGTATGTATTGGTGAACGGAGTACGGGCTGTGCAGCATAGTGATTTAAAATGTATATTAATATTTAGGCACAGGGACTGCACAATCACTTCATGTGCAGATAAAAGGTGTAGTAGTATGTGGGCATGGGGAGTGCACAAATTAGTTCACATGCTGGGATTCAAGTGAATGATTAATTAGTAATTGAATCCCAGCACAAATGTATATATCGAGGCACGAATCACTCACTCTGGGTTGGTGTTCAGAGAGAAGGAGGTAAAACTTACAAAACTAAAACAATTGCTGCTCGTGTTGAATTTCAGCTAGTTTGTCTGTCTATTTATTTTGGCCAACATGCCGTTTTCTTTTGTGTGCAGTGTTTTGTTTTGTTAAATCTTTTTATTTATAATAAACTGGCCCAACAGCGCACTCAGTCACCAGTCCTGTCTGACTATTTCCGGGCCTGATGTCACCACCAGCCTGCCTGTTCACACTTATGTATGAGGAAGCGTCTTTGCAGTTAATGTAATTTCAGCAGCAAAAATCCTATTGACTTGTAAATAAACAAAAAGCTTGCACTTTGGCATCAGAGATTTTTCTGTCAACATTCTATGAACTAAATCAACCAATATTTTATTGCCCAATTATTTTACCCCTGATTACCTCCCCAATTTGGAATTTCCAATTATTTTTCCCATCACCGCAGCAATTCCCCATACAGCTCCAGAGAACCTGAGAAGGTGTCCGCCTGAGCTCACTTGTCGTCTGCCTGCAGTATCCACTATAGCAAGATGAGGAGAAATAATCCCTGCCAATTTTACCTCCCTAACCCGTGGGAGCGTCAGAGCTAATGCAAGGCTCCTTCAGGTATCCCCAGTGAAGACCATCAAACTTGCACTCCCCTGTCTGCATGAGACACCCTAAACACCACACAGCCATGCTTTTACCAGGTGAGTCACTCGGGACCCCCAATCAACCAAGATTTTATATGGCAAGCTGATACTTCCTGCAATAAACAACATAATGTACAGCTTAAGAAACACACTCATTTAATTCAGGGCTATCCTTTGCATTTGCCACTTCTGTGACTCAAAAATAATATACTATTTAAAAAAAAAAAAAAAAAAAAAAAAAAAAAACACCAGTAAGATTATCTAAGTGAGACTGAAATTTTTGCGAAGGGGTCCCTGAATGGCTCACCTGGTAAAAGCACTTTTGCGTGGCATACAGGGTGAGTTGGGGGGGGTGGGGGGGATTAGGGAGATAAGACTTGGCTTAGGCTGTTTCTCCTCACCGTTCTGTGCCAATCCCTACAGGCTGGGATTGAGCTTGGAGGTGGAGATGTGCTGGCCTGGGCTTTGTCCTCCAGAGGCCAGTAGCCTGAGGACATCCGCCCTCAAGTTCCTGGGTGTAAAAAGACACCAATTAGCTCATGGGATTGGAGGACACACACTGAGCCTTGGAGACTGGAGATTCTGCCTTTCAAAAAAAAACAAATGGTTTGCGATAAATATTGGGACAATACCAATGTCTATCCAATTTAAATAATGAAAGTATCAGGTAAGTAACAACATTTAGACAGAAAGTCAATAAAACTATGAAAGATATCCAATAATGAGAATGATCAAACTAGTAGTTTTTGAGTATCTGTCCTGCTTATTGACAAAGGTTGCTTTCAATCATCTATTCCCATATCAATCATTACTCTAAAGAAATACATTATCCTTGATGAATACATCACTTAAACAACACAACTGAAAGGGCTGGTAACCAAGACAAATAAAGGTAGACTGGTGTTTTCGTCAGACATGTTTGTTCACTTTTTTCAAGCTGTATCAATTCTTAAGACAATCCCCATAAATCAAATGTAAAAATTCTACTTTTATCAACTTGGTAACCCTCTCGTATTAAGATATGCAGCCAAACTGATGAAAATGATTTATGTGTTAGTTTAAAAATATTGGCATTTTTACAGCGTGAAATGCCACTATAGAGCAAGGCCTATAAGTTCCCCATTTCCTTCTTTAAATCCCCATCAGCCCTCATGTAAGCTGGAAAATGTAATCAGTGCTTGAGTAGCCATAACATACAATTGTATATTTTACTCATGTAATAGTCAAACTGCTGTTTATAGTGAGTCAAGAATAATCAAACTGCTGTTTATAGTGAGTCAAGAAACGACACTACTCTTAAACACATTCCAAAACTTGATACAAGGAAACACAATTTTTCTAATGATCGTTAGATATTAGATATTTCTGCTGTATTCTTTGTAAACAAGCTGAGCTTCCCCTACAGCAATTAGTGTCTATAAAGGGTCATCCAGAGGTCACAAGCAAATTGGCAATCTGCTAAAGGGAACAAGTGCCTTTGCTCTCAATATACAGTATGTTGTAAAAATTAATTAGTATGTAGCATAATGGTTGCTTTCAACTGTCCCTGAGTTTACCGCATTTTTGTTGCTTAGAAGTGTGAGGAATATACATTGATAGCAATGCAGGAGTTCCCACAGCCATATTAAATGAAACTGACAGTTTAAAAACCACACTCACAAACACACTAATAAGGTAAGGGTCCCAGGAAACCTTATCACAAGCTTCCAATAACAGCTCATGAAAACCTTTATTATCCATACTACCTGTTATCTGGAGGTTCTGGTATAATCAATATATATTAAATGTATAAATAAATAAAAAAAAAAATACAGTACATATATATATATATATATATATATATATATATATATATCTACATTTTGGGATATATTAATTATATATTGGATATACACCTGGCCCAATATTGAGAACCGGACTAAATATACCGGTAAATTTTAGTATATACTATATAGTAAAATACATAATGATATACATTGTATGTCACGAGGTATACACAAAAAATATTGGATTTACACAAAAAATTTTAGTTTCATTTAAGTGTTTTTTTTTTTTATTTATTTGTATGTGTGTGTATATATGTATATATATATATATATATATATATATATATATATATATATATATATATATATATATATATATATAATTCATTCAAATTATTTGTCCTAGGGACCCTGATCATGTGGCACAAGATGGGGCTGTTTACTGTGGATTGAATGGTGACCATGGCAACATAACAGCGCTTGTCTCGTGCATCTGATCCACATTGCATAAACTTGTAATATATTGAAAATATATGTTCTTTCTGTATGGGTACATAATAAAATAGGTAGAAATGTACTATACTATAAATACCAGAGATAGAGAGTGGATTGAAGCATTTTCTGTGCCAGTGTGGCTGAAAAGCATGAAACGATTACAGTTCACTGGTAAAATCAAAGTTAGTCAAGGATTTACTGCACATCACAGCATACATTACACATATGCATTATTATCTAATTAACCAGCACAAATGCCTGTTTGATTAAATATAATATGTTACATGAACAACATACTGTATCTGTTGCTTAAATATTGTGAACATGTACATACAGTATAACTGTATACAGTATATAACAAATGTTTTCTCAAATATTATAATATGTTGGTTTAAGTATAATTTTCTTTATAATGTTATTACTTTTATTCAACTGCTTGCTGTTCAGAAAGGTCATCAAACAAGTTACATCAAATTTGCATGTACTGTATCTATTTTTTTATTTATTTGACCTTTACAGAGCTGCAGATGTTAATGGATATGAGTGGTCACTGATTTTTAATGCTCCACTAATGTTTTTTGTTGTGATTAGTACAATTGCTTTCTTCATATCAGTACTAATATCCTTTTCCAGCAAATGATCTAACCTACAAAAGTCAGCCTGTGTCCTTAAATTAGTGCTATAAAAAAATGTTATGCACTTTGTGAACTTATTGGGCTGTTCCTGTGTTAATAATAAGGTCTAAGATTCTTTTTTAGCACTCAATGGAGCATCATTAAAACCGGGAAAAAACATTCTTATACATGGGAGTAGTAGTGCTGCATTTTCTGTAATTTCACAGAGTATGTTATTTCCTATTATAATTATTATAATTATTAAGTCATACGCCAACATACTACACATTCCTATAAAGGAATATCCTGTACAAATCTTGCAGAAGGGTTATAAACCACATGAACAGACTCCATTTAAATGTTTGATCCGGATATCAGATTGGACTGTCACATAAATAATTCTGATTATGTTGCAGTGAAAGATTAATTTGGTAACACTTTAATCAAAGACCAAACAAAATGTACTTCCAAATTTAACATGCACCATGTTAGTTTATAAAAAATATGGTCAGCTGAATATGTTGTGTATATCCTGATGAAGTGGGCCACAGCTCTGTGGATCACATACTAATTAATGGATGGCTTATGAATGATCATGGAATATTTAAATTATATAACAAGTACATCGATGAGAATAGAAAAGAAAGTGTATATCTAAATCTTAATTAAACAACTGCATTAGTAGAATTATTTTCTTTAGGTCAAGCTTTACATTTGCTTAGCAATGCAGCATCATTTGGAACAATGTGATTTGGCTGTTCTGTCACTTATACACAGGCAGCATTAGGAAATACATGCTGAAGGCTGAATAAGTGTAACCATTCTTGAGGCTATCGGGTGATGCTGCATTTATGCACTGCTTTTGAAATCTGAAATTTTAGAAAGGATGCTGATATTGTGAGCTCAATGGCGGCTGGTCTAGCCACAGGTATAGTGGTCTATTCTGGGTAAAGGAGGCAGGTATGGGACTTTAGTAACAAAATAGAGCTGTGCTGTGTTTGAACTGAACTATGACAAACTGTAATGCATCCAGGAATGTGGTTTAACTTTATTGCTAGAATTACAAATTGATCAGTATAAATGTATGGTTGAGGATATCACCATTACCCTAGGCTGGGCTGGATTTCTACTGGTGCTGCGTAATAAACACATGGTATAAATATTTCTGCTCAGATTGGAAACAACTTTATTGTATTATTATTATTATTATTATTATTATTATTATTATTATTATTATTACTACTAAAAGGTATGTTTTTCTTAGCATAGCTTGTGTAATATTATATAATATGAAAGTTATATGTGGCATTCCTAACAAAACCTATTGATTGTTCTCTTCAACGCATGGGGGTATGCTCAGGTGCTGTGCCATCGCATTTCATTTCTATCGTAAAATTATTGATTAAAAAAAACAAAAAAACCTTTTCTTTGTAAAAACAAAAGCTTTGGGGAAAAATGACCTCAGCTTTAATATTGGAGTGTGAGGCGTGTGAGTAAAAATTGATTTTCCAGACAGTGATTTACGTGTAAAAATTAAAATTTTATTTAATATTACACAAAAAAAAAGAGCCTCTTAGAGGCTAAAAAGCCTCTTAGTCCTCTTCGCGCTCTGCTTAAATCCAAAAATAAAACAAAAAGGAATAAAAACAGAAAAGAGCTAGTTAGTAAGGCCTCCGTTCGTGACACAGTCCAAAACTCCCACGTACTTCCCTCCAGCCCTTTTTTCCCCGCCTCTATTCCTTAGGACCAACCCCGAACACAGTAGCACGTTCCCTTTAGTATGCAAACTCCGCCCCGGTAGTCAGTGGATCACCAATCCCAAACTGACAGGTATCCTTAATTTCACTTGACTCCAGTGGCTGGAATTTACATACTCGTACTTCCGCCCCTCACCAAGGTGCCGCCCCTCAAAAAGATGACTTTTGTCATGGTCACAAGACCTTGGTAAGGGAAGTCCCGAGTTGGTTTGATGCCTTCTACTGTTGGGAGGCTGAATTGCAGACCGAAACCCCTTTGACTCATCACATGGAGTTTCTAAACACATTAACACTAATAAAATTTGACTTTCTTGACATTCTGTTTAACTGCTGGCAAGTTTTTGTATGAATGTTTGACTATCTATTACTTGTGATTCAAAAACTGTAGGTATATACTAACATTAGGTATTCATTTTCAAAATTCAAGTTGACTTTAATGAAAGAATGTAATCCTAAAGTCCGATAAACAAATTGCACTGAACAGAAATACAGTGGTCCATACTCACTCTATATTGTAGAATATTATTATTATTATTATTATTATTATTATTATTATTATTTATATTATTTATTTATTATTATTATTATTATTATTATTTTAAAGTGTAATTTCCAATCATTTTGAGTCTAATATCTAAAATAATATTTCAAAATTAAATAAATGAAAGCATATTTCATGCTTGTGCTTCTTTTCTACCACACAAAGTGGTACGAATGTTATTATTATTATTATTATTATTATTATTATTATTATTATTATTATTATTATTATTTAATCCTAGCCTAAATATGTACCTATTTATAACTATTTAGAAATAATTAGCTGTTATCCAAAGGCAGAACTAGTACATTACCATTACTGCTCTGTCTAAATCTTGATTAAACGCAATAACAGGTCTATAGTTAATAATTACATTTTTAGCAAGACTATTGTCCTGTTGCATGTTATGTCATGTGTTGTACTCAAACAACCAACAGTTTTTATAAAGATAATGATATGGTGTCTGAAACAAGATTCTAAAAAACAATTTTGTAGTATTTTTCTTTGTACCCCATGCATTAACATTAGCATTTCAGCTATAACACAATTACTGTTAGGGGACACCACTAGTTGGCTCTGTTCAAAAAGCATTATGCAATAACTGGCACCTCAGTGGCTTTATGAATAAAGTGCATTGTTTCTCAATAACCACAAACCATAGGCCACAAACACATGCTTAATCAAGCACATAAATTATGCATCATTCAGGAGCTGGAACGGACATGTCTGTTTTAAGCATTTAGGTCTATTAACATCTAATTAAGCTCATTAACCGCCGATTAGAGTCTGATTTGCCTATTTCAGGTGAGCAGCTTGTGTGGCGCAACAAGGGAATTGAAGGGCTGCTTAACTACACTTCTTTGGTTGATAGTGACAGCCACTGTGTATGTGTGACATTACCTTTGCTTTGTTAATTAGGCCATAAGAGAGGAGGAATGTGCTATATTAAACAGCTTATCTCTATATTTTTTCGATTTAATATTTTTGCGTCTATCAGTCAAGTGTTGTTGCCCATTTGGGACGTTGCTTCTTGTTGTAATTTGTTTTTTAAATCTCATGTTTACCTAATATTGCTTATCTTGTTTATATGAGAACGACACCTGACATCACTGCCCAAATTTCAAAACAAACAAAGCTTTGTAAACCCAACCAGGAGTTTTTTTTTTTTGTTTTGTTTTTTTTGCTTTTTTTATGCTGACCTAAAGATTTTACCTTATACAATTAGCATTGATCCAAGATTGTCTGCTACATCTAAATCAAGACCACTGCACAAGGTAAAATATAATTCTATTGCATTTTATGTTGCCACCATATCAAAACTTTTATTGGTTAATTTTTTTGTTTGTTTTATTTACAGGAAATACCACAATCTTGTCCCATGTCACTCATCAGGTTTTCTGGTGTATAGCCCACACTATCAAAAATAAAAATGATGTGACCAATGATACTGTAGATTCACAATATGAAAAAACTAAAAACAAATTATCTTCACAAATTCTACATATGATAAAGCCAAATCAGCTTTAATGTGGAGTTGTAAATCTAAAGTGCTATTGGCATTCAGCAGATAAGGGACATAACATAGTATGATTAAATAGTTTAAAGTATAAATCTGTACTACTGTATATTACTATAAGCATGGTATCTGTGCAGATTTGTTTTTTTTGTGTGTAAAACATTTCATTGAGCACCCCCTTCATGTCTGATTCAAACAAGTTTATTACAAGAATGACATATTGATAGAAAATGACATACAGCATTATACTACCTATACTATGTATAATTATGATATTTCAAACCTGTACCAACTTCCTCTTTAAGACTACACTGTTTTTTCTATGTCACCTCTGTAATACACTGTACACAAAATCCCCTTTTTCAGTGAACAAACAACTCTTATTAAATGTGTGCTGTATCTCAAATACATCAAAAATATAATTGTGTTGTCTTGTCAAAACCGATTTTAAGCCCAATAAAGTCCATTACCAAGACAATTTCAGTTGTGTCTGAATGTAATAGACATCCCAACTCTTGTTGGCATGGTGAAACTATAGCCACCTGCTGGGCATTCTGTATTATGTCTTGCTATCTGCTCTGCACACATTATGAACTATGGGGTCTATTCTAACCTGATTTACATGCTGGAAGAAGGGTGTACATGCCCATGAATGGTAAATACAATGCCATATATGGGCATGTAAGCCCTTCTTCTAGTGCGTAAATCAAACATAAAGTCAGACTGAACCGCTATGTGAACACATTACACCTGAATTATAAAAATAACTATTTTTGAAATAAAAATAACTATATTTGGAACTAGATGCATCGTCTCAAATTTGAGTACCAATCGCTGGTGACTTAATTCCTTCATGTGACGGAGGACTGGAAGTGCAGCATTGCATCTGCAAGGAGCATTTGATAAATGTTCTTGAAATGAATTACCATTAAAAATATGATTTCTTTATAACGTAATGTGAGTGTTTTTCATACAGGAAAATCTGAAACCAGCACAATTATGGCAATACATGCATCAATATTTACAGGAATTATTTTTTTAGCACCATACACTTTAACTCTATATTAGCCCTGGGGGTGTTTTTCATCTGATTTAGTCACCTTTATATTAACATTATTCCTGTACAATATAGAAACTAGTGGACGGTTTGGAAATAAGGTCTGCAAAAAAATGTATAAACATCAATGTTGTTTCCACTACCCAATGTTCCAAAACAGCCAGTGGTATAAAGGACTGAATAAGACAGTCCACTTTGATTCCAAATTACATGTTAAATATCACAGAAGACCCTTCAGTCATTTAACTTTTATATATAGAGCAACTGTTTCCAGCCAAATTAGTAACTTGACTGTTTTCAGACAAATTCTGAACCAATTGCTTATGTTATGACAAAATTTTAATTATGCTGAACTGACTATTCAATTGAAGAACCATTGGCTCTGCTGTTGACTTGCAGCAGTTTCTGTAATCTCTGTCTGTCTTTGTTTATTTAACTTTCCATCAATCTATCTGTCTCAGATCTATGTATCTATCTTGACTTTGAGAAATTTAATCGGAAAGATTTAATGAAAAAATGTAAGAATATGTTTGTAGTCTTTTCACAAGATGATATATTAGTACAAACTATGTACCTTAATGAACAAGCACATCAATAGTTAGTCACAGAAGATCAATCACTGAAATTACATAAATTTGTAAATTTAAACCACTTGCATGCACAATTGCAATATTTCTGTATGTGTCATATAATATTAAAATAAATAATACTATAATATTATAATAATAATAATAATATGTAGCAGTAGTCATGGTAGTCATAGTGATATATGTTTATATCTCTATAAATGTATACCAGCTATGTTCAAAACTGACTTCATTGTGCTGACAAGGCAAAACTAATAGGGGATAGATAGACAGATAGGCTATGCCGACATACAGTACAGTCAGCATAGACAAAAATTGAAAACTTTGACACCACAATTACACTAGAATGCTTAGGGATGTATTTTTTATTGTTAGCTTTGAGGGCTTTGGAGATGGATTGTTCATTCATGGTATAACTACAGTACTCCCTTATGTTGTATATACTAAACTTCATATATATATATATATATATATATATTATATATATATATATATATATTATATATATAGTGATAAACCAAGTGGCTGGGTGATTAACGACAGGTATGTGATGGGAGAGCTAATAAATGGCCTCTGCCTTTCATTTAGGGGCGGACAGTTAGGGGACTACAAGTCACAAAATGGTCACCCCAGAAAAACTACAATACCCAACAACAATGGTAGAGTTGCAAGTAAGGGCCGACCCATATAAAAGCGGTAAGGCCACACCAGGAAGTGAAGAGTGAAGGTTGGTGCAGACTTTGTTGATTTGTGCTATTGTGATTTTCATTTGTTTGATTTACCTTGTATGACATGGACTGTTCAGATTCCCTGCTGACTGTTTAACTATTACAACCCGCTCTTGCTGAAGTGCCTGAAAAAGTCCTTGTAACGTCTGTGGCTTGGGGTGACGTCGTCGCACATGTCGATCAAACTTGTCCCAGTGGGGTTCAGATCTGGTGATCCAGATGGCCAGGGAAGCTCTTGAACATTGTTCTGAGTGAGGAAAGCTGTAGTGGCCCGGGCTGTGTGCGGTTGTGCATTGTCATTCTGGAAAATGACGTTATGATGGTTCATGAATGGGATCACATGGGGCTGTATGATCCCATGGTTCTGCCACTGTCTGAGATTGATGCCCACACCAGGACGCTCCCACCACCAAATCTGTCAACCTGTTGCATATGACGTCGCCTGCGTACCCGGGCTCTTACGTCTGCACCTCGAAGCAGAAATCTGGATTCATCAACTGGCCTTCTTTTTGCTCCTTTATAAATACCATATATGTATATATAGTGATGTGTGATTAAGTAAGTTTGAAGATATAACAGTACAGTTTTATCCATCTATATATATATATATATATATATATATATATATATATATATATATAATAAAATCACAGACGATACCCTAAACCCTGGCAGGTGGATGCTACAGCTAACTATATGGGGTGCTTCAGCTGACACCTCTAAGTGTTTTTACATTAACTGCTAAATATGGCCACCATTCATCTTGAGGAGGGTGTCCATCCTCAAACACAGCAGAATGCAGCATCTCCACAGGGACACTTCAACATGTCTTGATAGATGGTGTCCTTTAATTTGGTTCCACATATCTTCCACACAGTTGTTAAAATGGACAGATAATTTTAAGAACCCCACCAAATGTTTCAGCTTTAGCCACCAACAAGTTATTTGTGATTTTTGGGAAAATACATATATTGTAGAATAAGAATAGTTCACTTTTGTTTATAATGTCTATGCAAGTGGGTCTCAAACAGGTAACCGAATCGTTACTTAACATTTTTAACAATCGCGCCTTGGGTTTTTCCTTTTTTTTCAGTGATGCATAGGATAAGATAATAATATATATATATATATAAAAAATTAAATTTAAAATTATGATAATATATACTATATATATAAATTATAATGATGGAAGCAATTTTTAAATAAGACCACTTTTCCATCCAGTATAGACCACTGATTGTATTGATAATCTCACTCAATCATTTGAAAGGTCCTTGACTTGAACAGTGACTCCTGACTTAATTTCCCTCACCCCATGTCTCTAGACTCTCATTCCCTCCCAAGTGCATTCCCTTCTATCTTAACTGTAATAAATTAAACAGCAATACTAGCCAGGCTGGCAGCTGATATAATTACCCATCAAGTTCTACATTTCCTACAGTCCACTTCTTTGTTGAAATGTACATTCTCAACAAATTGTGGTGCCTTGTACCTTTCTTTCAAATCTAAAAATCAAAGAGAAATCGTCTTACTCAGAAAGACACAGAAAAAGGTGTTTTCTTTATTTACCGCATCTTCTGTACCATTTGCAGCAGAGACTAACAGTACCCTGAAACAGACAATGTTACATATCTCCACAGAAACCAGAATTCATAAGTGCCCTTCAAGGAAAAATAAAAAACATGAAACACTCACACAGACCTGAAGCAAATTTGATATAAGGCCCCCTGCTTCAATGGTAGCAAGTATAGACACCTAAACCATTACTCCAAAAGAGCTTAGTCAAGTGAGAATGAGGATGCAAGCCATTTTTGGTATTAAAACAATGATCACTACTGTAGCTTTATAACGACATCATTTAATGTGCATTTTAGAGAAAAGAAAAGCTGCAGGAATAAACTTGTTTCCGTACAATAACTGTTTCAATCCATCTTTATTTCATATACTTGTAATTACAAATACATACATTAAAAACTATTTTTGACTCGCTTGATCAAAGCCTTAATTTGCTTTGTCTTTTATAATTGATAACCTCTTACAGGCAAACTCTTGATCTTCTACGTGTTCCTAATAGTTAATGTGTTACCTGTTTATCATATTATGTGTGTTCTCTTACATTCTCGAACATCGTTTCTACTTAGATTATTATTTACCATGTTTACTAACTATTGCAGCAGTAATGTCCATTTTCAACCAAACTGAGTGTGCAGCTGTAATTTATGTCTCCCCTGAAACTGTGATTTTGGAGAGATTTTTCATTCAGTAACTCATATTAGCCACAGTTATAGGGGGTGAATAAATTACAGTTGCTAGTGTTCATTTATAAAAACAACCTCTCTTCAGAAATTCAGCTTCCGAAAGTGGTTCAAAAAGGGACATTTTTTGCAGAAAAGAAATTAAACAAAACAAAAACCACACTGCGTAGCAGCAGGGTAATATGAACCTAGATGTACAGTATCCTGTTATTTACAGACACTTACACGAACTGTACAATTAGGTGGACTGCCTATGCCTCCTAATGGCCTACTCCCATCAGTCACACGCTACACAATATTCTCCCAGCGTCTGCATCCAAAGAGATGAATTTTACAGATACAGACTACTGTCTTTATCTACAAATCCAAACATTAACAGTATTAAATGAGGTGCCTGTCACAATTTTAAATATAATCGTATTTGATACTGCAATGTCATTTAAAAATCATCCGCATCAGAAGAAAAGCGTAGTAACAGTTTTCATTTGTGGCGCACCTCTCAGCCAGAGATTCAGCACATAAATTAGTAAGCCAAAGCCATCAGCCTTTATCTGCCTTGTACGGTCCATTGGATGATGGCTAAAAAAAATTAAGCAACGGCAAGAAGGGTAAGACATGCTGAATTCAAAATGTAAATCATTCCTGCATTTACATTTGTTTGATGCAATCTATAACAGAAGCTGCCTGACTGCTTTTTAACTGTTTTATTTATTTCTATATTCAAACCATTATGATTCAATTTCTGATCCACTATATTAATGAAGGTTTTTTTTTTTTTTTTTTTAAGCAGTTGCTCAATGATAAACAGTTTAAGGCATCAGATTGTAATGTATTTTACATAGGCATGCATTATTACAATTAATGTATTATGTTTATATATTTAGGAACATGAAGGCATGTTTTAGTGTAGATAAAAAAAAAAACACAAGATAAAATCACCGCATTCATATTTTACAATTTAAGGTGTTTCTTGCTGCATATCTGATAAAAGTAAAACCCTCACTATGACTACGACTATGACTACTACGACTAATAATAATAATAATAATAATAATAATAATAATAATAATAATAATAATAATAATAATAATCATTAAAACACACATCATTTAAAACAAAGGACCAGCATTAACCAAGGTGCTAACAATTAGGGTACTGCAATGCAACAGTCATAATTCACAGCATATTTAGATATTCATATGCATTCAGAGTAGTTTTCTCTTCTACTGTTGCTAGGGACTATCTATCACAGCAACTCAGTTTAGAGGTTTCTGTATTGGAGGTTTTTTATTGGAAATAATTGCTTAAGGGTATGGACAAGTGAGTGTCTACACTCCACTTGACTGTACGCAGATCTGATTACAGATCAATAATACATTTAAAAATATATATTTTGGGGGTGGGAGTGAATAGAGATCATTTTCAATTATTATTATATATATATATATATATATATATATATATATATATATAATATATATATATATATATATATATATATATAATATATATATACAGAAATTCTGTTTCTATCGGGGGTTGCAGGGGAATTGGCGGTATTGTGACAGCATATCGGGGGTTGCAGGGAAGATTGTGGCGGTATTTAGCACTAAGACATGATTTTTTTTTTTTTAAATAGCTAATTATATTCCTATTGCAAACACTACAAAAATATATTATATTATGTGATGTGAAAAATGATGTATATTCACAGTGATTAAAAATGTATTGTACTTTAAATTGATATGCAACATTGACCATTACACATGAAAGAGAAACATACTCAGATTTAACATGTCGAGGAATCTTCATTCCTTCATTTTTTTCCTTATGAAAAACAACCTCTCCTGAATTATTAATATGAATAAAACATAGAAAATAACTATGATATGTAAGCTTAGAGCACTTTAACAAGATTTAAAAAAATTTATTTTTTGTTTTTTTTTACACACATTTTCCACTGCCTAATTTCAGAAGAAACCCCAAAGATGCAGCTGATGGTTTTGATGCTTGACTCTGGGATCCTACCAAGTTCTAAAAGCAAATGACACTGTCATTACTCCCTCCACAAAAAGGGTCAGGCACCATTTTGCATTTACAATACAGCTAATACTGAAATTCTTCCACAAGCTACAGAATATTCATTCATAATGAATCCACTATTTGTTACTCTGTTCAGAGCAGTTTAATTGAGAGATTCTTTGTTCAGAACCAGCCAATTTAAAATGCACATCCCATCAGAAGCTTAACTAGCTGCTTTTTTTTTTACATGTAATCCTACTTTTGTTCAGATTTTGTTTTGTGGAATTGATAAGAGAAAGCTTAGGAATAAACTCAGATATATTTCTTTTCAGAAAGAAAAAATGAACGTGTGATCTCCTGGTTTGGTCCTCACCTGTGTAGCAAATTTTATTCAGTCCTGACATGAACAACCATGTTGTATTGACCTTTATTTATTTATTTATTTATTTATTTATTTATTTATTTGTTCAGGCTGAGACCACACAGCAACATTGTTGTTACAACTGTACTTAAACTTTGAGTCTGATCAACTTAAGTGTATTGGATTTGAAAACAGTTAGTCAATTGTTTCTAGTCCCTAGGTGATGGTTTATGGTAATGTTTGCATCAATACTAACAAAAGCCATGCTGCAGTACAACGTACACAAAGGAAATGAAAGACAAGGCTGCCTGTTGTCAGTTTTGTCTACAATAAAGGCAGGATTTAGAGCAAGGGCAGAGATCGTTAGGGAGCCACAAAATGAATGAGCTGCAGAAATCATGGGGCTGATGCTGTACACCAGTGGTTTAGGGACTAGCTAATGGGCAAGGTTGCACCCGGGCCATAAGATGTATAACCCAGACACATTTGGGTATACAAAAGGTCAGTAAAGGGTAAAACATATGAGGAAAGATGATAGGGCTCCTGTCATAAAACTGTGTCCATAAGAGAATAAGTGGCAATTCCTAAAAGCCATTAGATGCAATGTTTTTGATTAGCCAGCCCTCTTGAACCATCAGGTAAGAAATTGACCAGAAAATGCAATGTAATCAACACACAATTGAAATTATTAAATGATAATTAACAGAGCAGGGCATTATTTAATAAAATAATATTTTTTGTCCTATTTATAAAGCACATTGTATCTCAAATATCACTCCAATATCATACTGTACAAAATATATCTGTTAAATCATATACACCTGGAATTTTCAGTATTTAAAAAAAAAAAAGTAAAATAGACTGTTTACAATGCATTTTTCTCAGTTTAAATGGAAACTTAGTTATTTTAGATGTTGATGTCATATTCAAAGATCACCATTGTATTATTTTGTTGCATCATGAACCAATATCTTTTTGTATTGCATGAGTTGCAGTTACATTTGTTGTTTTGTTTTTGTTTTCATGTCATTTTGAGAAACAAATTCAAGAACATAGTTACCCTTTATTTGAAGTCTAACCTCTGGATACCTGCTGTGCTGTGAGATGCTCGAATGTCAAAGAAACTGAAAGCGCATCTCGTCATGTGGTAAATTGCCTGTTGAAAAGAAATGGACTTAGTTCCTGATTTGAATGCCGCTTGAATGCAGAAGGATTGCTATTGTCTGCCAGGGCTACTCTAGCATGAGCACAAAAAAATGCTACAAAACAGAAAGCATGTATACTTCTACTCTACTGCATTGTGTTATTGTAAATATATAACCTGAAATAAGAAATAAATCATTGTACAAAACAGTGTGAGCTTATATGTGGAATTCTACATAGGAATTAATTATTATTACTGGAGCTTAAGAAATATCATTTTAAAATTATGCTAGATCTCCAGGAAAATATGAACAGTAAACAACAGCAACAGGACTGAACTTCACAAAACATTAAACTTTACCTAACATATGTGGGGCTCAAGGTCTGACTTGTGAGCCTGCAGTCAGTATTAGGTAACTAGTACTTTAACTCGATATAAATGGTTTATATTTGAAAAACACTTTTTTTTTTTTAAATCTTGTTCAAGAAATACTGAAAATACCAATTCTACAAAAAAGCACCCTATTTCAGAGCTCCATCATATGTGTAATGCCACCATTTGTCCACAAAAAAGAGACTTCATATAAAGAATATAAGAAAAAAAATTACGCTGAGGGCTTTAAATTGCATTAAAATTAAAATACTTATATAACCAAGCATTTCAAAACACTAAAGTGTTTAATAAAATCTTCTTAATCATGTTCTGTTTTCATTTTGTGCAAGAAAATGTATTGCATCAAAATATAATGCAATTTTCTCTTTAAAAAAAATCCATTAAAGAAAGTGCTAATTGTACATAAAAGCAATAGGTCATTTTAAATGACAACATGCTTTCATATAGGAATTTAGACTTTCAAGGACATTTGAACACAAGCTGTCATTATGTCCAGATTCACAGTTTATTTCTTTGATATGTATCTCCTGACCTGTATATAAAATTCATAGTTTCAGAAGTGACATGTGCAAGCCTTGGACAACCAAGGGAAAAAGGCATATTTCCTGACCCTGTAACCATGGCAACCTCATGGTGATTGGTAGCAGGCAGGCTATCCATCCTTTGACACTGAAGGCAAGTGTTTGAGGTTTCTGGCTTTGTTTGTTAATTTTGCTATATTTACATGTTGGCTGAAAGATTTAAATCCATTGTTTGTTTGTTTTTCAGTTTAAACTACAGGGTTTTTGTCTGCAAGAAAATTGAAAAATACGGCACACAAAGAAGACACTCTTTATTGAAAAAAAAAGGTACAGCAATTAGTGGTTATTTGTTCCTAGGTGTTTTTTTTCAGTCCTGTAAAGTATAAATGTTTATAAGTTCATGATTCATCATAATGGTTGTTACAGAGCAAGTAACTGATCTGCATGTTTAAAATTCCTGTTGTTTTGTTTTTTTCTTGTTTGTTTTTTTTACAAAAAATTATATACCATATATATATATATATATATATATATATATATATATATATATATATATATATATATATGTGTGTGTGTGTGTGTGTGTGCGTGCACTGTGTTTACTTTTCTTTCTGCACAGCTGAAGGGCTTTTGTCCTGATTTTATTTGCTTGTGCTTATATCCTAAAAATGTGAGCACCTTCAAACTGTACATTTCTGTTTTGAATGAAACATGACACAGTAAGAATACAATTATAGGAACAGAAGGATAAAAGCATGTCATTGTAAAACTGTTATAAGTTAATCCTATTGATTACATCCTAAAGAATGTAAACCACATTATTATGGTCATTTACAGTTTTACAGAAAGATCGATAGATCCATAGACAGGTGTTCAACTATGCTGTCTATTCTATTTTACATTGTGGGTCTTAAAAAGGACAGAGATTTCTCTCTATCATTGGAAATCAACAGATTACACATGACAGTGTTGTTTTATGCTTTAAAATTGAGATATTTACATAATATTATTTTTAAATGCTTCTGCCATAAAATATTTATTTTTCTAAATTTAGCATAAAATACATAATGCAACATAAACCTACAGACAACAAATTCCCAGACATAAATATAAATGTGACAGAAATAGAAATTTCACTCATAATTACCACCCCTTTGGACAGTTGTTTACTTCACTTAAAGACAGGTTGTTGTATTATGTGGACTGAATATGCATTCAGCATAAAAATTTATTTGGATTGAGTGATTTATATTGTACATAATCACACATTGTTCCTTTATTCAAAAGGTCAGTAAATATTGTTTATTGTATTTATGTTATAGCTTTAAAGTGCTCCTTTTGAAAGCTCTTATAATAGATTTTCTGGACTGCTTTTTCAATCCTTTAATCTTAGTTGCTCTATTGTGTTTCTCACTTGCCCTAGGTAGCAGGGCAATGACTAATTAAGAGCTCTTTGCTAGTTTACAAAAATCAATTCAGTCTCTATAAAAACATACTCATAATTAAAACAAATAATAATAACCTTGAAAAATGAATGCATTCATAAAAGGTTGTATTTGGGAACTGGTCTTTTTTTAATATATATATATATATAAAAAGCACCTAGCTCTTGCTAATTGAGCCATACAACTATCAATTTTTCCCATATGCAGACACAACAAGGAAATATTAAAAAATGCTATGAAGATATATGTACAAGATATATTAAGTTTTATTGAAAATTTGAATCTTACAATTTCGTGTTGCAGGAAAGATAAGCATCTTTAGAATTCAGAATGCAACATTTTAATCATTCACCGCAGTAACAAACAAGCTCAACACATTCTTTACTCATTCATTATACTTCAAACTCAGAAACCTTACCTCTCAGCTTGCCTATAATGTTGAGCTATTAGCAATTCATTTCAAATGTGTGCAGTGTCTCTCAGGAACCTATTTAGAGGTCTATTTAAATGTTTGAAAATATCACCCTTACCTTCCGTTGTACATTTTATCCATTGAATATATAGTTTGGCTTTAATATAATATTTGAAAAGAATACCTGTCTTCAAATAAAATATAACTTAAAATCGTGAATAAAATATAAACTGTAATCAACCCCCCGCCCCCCGCCCCCCCCCCCCCCCCAATTAGAGGATGATATATCTGAAATGGAAAAGTTGACATGAGACAAACACTGTGTTTATACAAAACTTGGATATATCTGAAATGGAAAAGTTGACATACACTGTGTACAAAATATATATGAGACAAACAAATGAATGAGCAAAGAAGACAATTTGCAGTTTCCATATGAATCACAAACCCTATTAGACCTGTTCATATAAAAATGCTAGAAATTGAAACAACAAGTGTGTATTACTGTTTAGATGATTGCATTCATACAAATGTTCATAGAACAATAAGATTTCACAAAATAATAGTCTTGGTTCCAGTAAACGATGTACCTTCACCATAATGCTATTGTGCACATAATGCAATTTCAATAAGGCTGGAAACATGATGTCACAAATCTCCAGAGCAGCATCCTTGGACATCAGTGAGCGGATATAGCATTTTAGCAGTGCAGTGTGCTCACCTGCATCTAAAACAATATTATCATTCTAATGTGCAAGAGAAAGTTAGATACAATACCATTAACCTACTGTACATAGTTTGTATTATTATGATTCTGTTATCATTATTTATGTCTTTATTTATTATCAACATCCAAAAAGGGGGAACTGAATCGCACTGTGTCATTCAAAGTCAGCGCTTCAGCAGTTACAGCATTTCAATAATATCATATTGTGATAGCACGTTTCTAGAAGTTGTTCATTATTACTTTGTTTGCCTTATTTTAAAATCTTATTAAACCATGTCATGTTTAATATTACTGAGACTGTAAGCACAACCTGCACAGTCTGAACCAATATAAGTCTTTTGATGAGGCAATGATATAGTAAACTGTTCAGCAGAACACCTCACAGTAGTTTACACAATTAAGTATGTATGCAAATATATATCTTTTTTAAATCGAAATGGCACAAGAAACAGCTTTTCTTCAAAAATATTAATTGCAACATTTTTAAACACAGTGTGCCTGGTGGATATAACAATTCAGCAGTAAATATTCCTTAAATAGGTAACACTTTTTTTTTTTTTTTTTCCCCATACGGTAACTGCTTCAACAACCAAGTTGCATTTTATTAATATCATAATTCAAATAGAAATTCATTTAAAACCCCCTGGTACTCATATCACAGCTGAAAGTTGCAAATTCTAGGTGGCAGGGCCTAGACAGTAATTTCAAATTTTAATAACAATTTCTCTCCTCCAGCCACTGCTATAGTGAATGAGAGCATACATTGCTATGGCTGACCGCTAGTACTTATAAAAGCAATCTGGCTTCCCCCACTCTCATCTCAGCATCTCTGCTGGTTCCCTCAGCAGCATTAATGATAGCAGGAAAGGTCACATGATAAATGAGTGACAAAAGAATCCAAACATATTAGCCTATAGCTTTGTTATCTGTCTATGGCAGAGATGACAGAAAAATTGTATTTTTCCTCTGAATAATTCTGTGTTACATTTTGCTGGCAAGGCAGACTGAATTAAGACTAACAGATTCCCTCTGACTGTTTGTCTCCTCCTTTGCCACAGTCAAAGTAATACTGCACATTAGTAACAGGAATGTGTAGCAGTATGAGGTGAGAAGAAGTAATGAGCAGTCACTCTATTTCAGTTCTATAAGGTGTGGCACAGCTCAGATATGCACCCTCCCCTCCCCAATAAATAAATAAATAAACTGACAAACAATAAGTACATTGTGGCATTATTTTCCATGGAAAAGAAAGATACTTTACTTTTATGAGCCACATAGCACTCCTAGTGGCAAGAAATAAGTACAAAGAGAAACAGATATGTAAATGACCCCCAAAACTAAAAACATAAAAAAAAAAAAAACCTCCAACCGCATGTTGCAGAATGATCTATGGATCAGAAATCTGTGGAAAAACAAGAGCATTTAAAAAACATATTCTAATTAATCTATAAAAACATGTTCATTGTGTCTGATTTAAGACTGTTACTGTTACCAATGGGAATTTTTATTTAATGTTCCAGGACACTAAACAGGTGAAGCAGTTATGTATATTTTAGCCTAATTTGTTTCATGAAATATACATGACTTTAGTTAAAACTGCAATCAGATAACACAACTCTATACAGCCTTTTCCACCTTCTAAACTAAATCACGTCAGCTGCCAAAGATTATTAACTGGGCAGATAAGCTGGATAAACTTAATCCATCATTTTTAGGGACATAGTTCAGTGCAGTACTGATTACTCAATCCATGCAATATAAACGCCTGAACATCATTACTATGTAAACGTTTTAGGCATTATACATATTATCTAGATTATCTATTTGGTTTCTACATAAATTGGACCAACTGTCAGGATAAAGATTTTTTTATTTCATATATATTTTTATTTGCCATTTAACATTCCTACCTGGACTTGGAAAACATAACCATTACATTTTTTCATGTTTTATTAAGAAACCTGTTCAGTTTCTTTTACGGTATTTTATAATCACTGTTAATTCCAAATTACCTATAATTAAAAAAGGTATTTATATATTACACGTTTAACTTTTTGTCACATATATTTTATTAGAATAAGAGATTAACAATAAAATAACACTACTCTGAAAACAAAAACAACCATATTGTTAACTCCAGCAGTGCATGTTTGTTTTTTTTTCCTCAAAGAGCACTAAAACTGTTTTTAAAAAATGGTCCTTTCACTTTGTATTATTAACAGAAAAAATCCATATAAATGTTTTGCTGAAACAGTTTGGTTTAGGGGCTTATCTTAAACACTCTCGGGACAGGATTCATGTTGAACAGAAGATCATTTCAGGACAGGGGTGTTCACAGCCTGACTTGTCTATAACAAAGTCTTTATTACTTGAGGAACAATCCATTGATACCAGCAGTGAAGAACCATGAGGCAAGATTTCTCAGTGACCTATGTTGTGTCATTTCTTTTATATTCACAGCAACACATTCAGTTAAACCTCTTGCTTTTAGAGACAACTTTAAAATATGCAATACACCCACTGAGATCACACAACATAATTACTAGAATCAAATTTTGGACACCCAAGCGACACCCGCTGCTCTAGAACCGCCATTTTTCAAATCTGTGGTGTTACAAAAGTTGGTAAGCAAGCTAACTAATTTAGTGAGTGTTATAGATTTCGGTCATGAAATTTACCATATAGTTATATCTGGTAACGATGAAAAAAGAGAGAGAGAGAGAGAGAGAGAGAGAGAGAGAGAGAGAGAGAGAGAGAGAGAGAGAGAGAGAGAGACTATTTCCTTAAACCACAGCTATGTTCTAAAAAGCTACATTGAAACATAAAAAGTAGGTCTGAGGTACAGAACAAATTATTTTGGTCAAGTATTGAGCTGTCAAAAGTGAGGATGAGAAATCAGCCCAGTGAAGAGAAGAGACTCTTAGACCAGAGATGTCATTTGTCATGATTGCCATTTGACTGCACATTCTCCCCATTTTCTGCTTTAGATGAATGTTACCTTCATAGTCATTAATTTAAAATTATCTAAATTTGCCAAACTATGTCTAACCTGAGCATGGGCATCTAATTTATTTACTGTTTGCTTTTGAAACCTTTCAAAAGAATAGGGCATTTGATTTAGATTTAAAATACAGGACTAAAGACACAAAGCTTGGTGACATTTGAAAATGTTGATTTCTCCTCTTTCATCTTAAATCCGAAATGAATAAAACAGCACAGTTGCCTTGTGGTAAAATTGTCTAGGCTCTTCCAACCTACAGGCAACAGAGTGGCTTTGTTAAAGCCTGACACAGCTGAGCACTGGTCCCAGACGCTCTGCATAATACCAGAGGTAATTAAGCCACAGCTTCAAGGTTGCGTGAGCACAAGACAATTCAGCCTAATGAAGTATCGATCAATTCCAGCCGAGGTAAAACAAGTTGACATTCATTTAAAGGTACTATTGAGAATATACCACAATGCCACCAAAAGAAATACAAATGCAATGACATGAATTTTAATCTTATAGAACACAAATGTGTATTACTTTTCTGATTGTTTAAAGTTTGAGTTAATTGCATGGTTACTTCTTGTAATTAATCAGCAGAAATGATATGTATTAGCAGCTGTCACAATAGCAAAAGAAGGTCACTAACTATGATTACTTAGTCCTAGCTTTACACACAGAAAAGTGGGTTGCAGTTTTGGCCAGACTTTCATATGCAGTTACAATTAGTGGAACAGCTACTGCACAATATGTTAAGAAATGAGCAGCGTCACGTCAATATGATTATTCTTTTAGGAAATATGCAGGTATTCTTCCATTTTCCCAAATGTTACTTACGTGATACATTTTTCAGATAAAACATTTGTAGAAAATGTGAAGGCAAAATAATCCAGAATGAAAAAATAATTCAATTAAAGTATGTTTCCATGTAAGAAATAACAGTTAAAATAATTAACTGAATAATTCTAGTACACAGTCAGACTCTGCTCTCTTGCTTAAGAAAATATAAAGCACCATATTCCTTTACCTGCTTCGTAGTTTTTAATGCATTTTCACAAAGCAGGCACAGTATATTAGTTACATGAAAATGCCATGTCGTTATTTCTAATGATACTGTACATGCAAGGCAAGGTGAGTGTTGGTAAAATGCTGTGTGTGATTTGTTTTATATTAATTCAAAGTAAGTTAATTGGCATTGATAAAAGTAAACATCAGCTGCTGTATATCTTACATGTCTTGTAACTAACAAAAAAACATTAAAAAAAAAAAAATTCTCATTCTACTTACTGCTCAGTTGTTCATTTAAAGGTAATACAATGTTTATAGGTTTCACAAAAATATTAAAACAAAACAAAGGTTATTTCTTATTTGTAAGGGATAAATTATGAATTCAATTTGTAAATTGTTTGTGGGACATATTTGTTTCCGTCATCTTACTGTAATTATTTTACACAATATATGTAGGATTTAAAATGTTGTATGTCTCTGGAGAATAGTAATACCCTAACAAGTAAAATCATAACCACTACGACATACTGACCCATATTCAATAGAGGCGCTGGGTTTTTGTGTAAAAAAAATAAATAAATAAACAAGTAAAAATGAAAAATAATATGTGCATAAAAACACTGAAACTCATCAAGAATGATATATGGGTTTGATCATGCTAATGGGGGAAATTATGGATCTTCCCCCATTAGCATATCTATATTTCTTATAGATATGTTGTTCAAACAAAAACACACAATATTATGTATTGTAGAAGTTTGTGTGTGATTATTTATATATAAGTGTGTATGTTATGGATATGTCTTAAACTGTGTTGTTGCTTAATTACAAAAATCCACAGCTGTTAAAAAAAAGTGAATTCTTTTTAAACATTCATCAACAACCTTTCTACTCTGAATTTGACAATTAGAATGAAAGGACTTTCAAACTATTCAGAATAAAAGTTTTTTTAACATTTTTTACATGTGTGTCCCACTGTTTATCCCCATTACCTTGACCAAGCCCATTTTGAAAGTTCAAATTCACTTGTAACAACCAAACCATAAACGTGCATGTCACAACTGCGTATAGGCTATTTGGTATTGACAGAGTTGCAATGCTAGAAAGCTGATGAAGTGTTTTTCAGAGATGGCATTCAAATTTAGAATTTACATCAAATAGAAAATAAAGTTATTGTTAATGTAATGTCCTTTTATGCCTGTAAACAAAATAAATCCACAATGCACCCAATATTGTTGTAATACTAAAAATGAAAAAATAAAATATTTACCTTAATATATATATTATATATATATAATATATATATATATTATATATCTATATATTATATATATAATATATTAATAATTTCGCCATCACTGTTCCCTTAGGCTTGAAATTTAAAGTACTCTTAGTTTTGGTACAGGGTAGTGTCCTGACAGCAGCATGACGTGGAACAAACTGATTACGGCTGCACTTTAAACTAATTTCACCTTCCCTTTGAATTCTGATGGAAACTGAAAAGCAAGGATTAAAGTGCTTGCCTAAATATATAGAGGAAAGTAACCTTGGTCATGTAGCTAAGACCTTTATAGGCATTATTTACAGTATACAGTATTTAAATTAAATTGTATTGATTGGATTTCTTAGATTCCATAATACAATAATGTAAACAAAAAATTCCTAAGCCTAAGGTTTCGTGTTTTTTTTTTTCCAAAGGACTGTTTTTAAACAGTTCTGTGAAAATAATAAATAAAAAATATATTATATATATATATATATATATATATAATATATATATATATATATATATATATATATATATATATATAGTTCCCTTAGGTCCCTTGTAACAAAACAACCCTTAAAAACAGCCCTGAAGTTAGTATTTACTTAGGCAAAACTAGCAAAATATCTGTGTTATGATATGCTTCAAAAGGTACATTCTGCACAAGCAACTCAAAATATGATAAACGTATGTGCAAATTGAGAATTTGCCTTGAAGAATGTGAACGATTTGAGAATTAAACATTCTTGGAACATGTTTATGCATGTAAAATTGTTCTGTACTTTCAAGAAGACATTTATAAAGCTTTTAAAAATCTGTATTGATCCGTTTGACAAAATTATTATAGCATACAAATAATATCACAGATGGTTCTCTTATGGAACAGAATAGGCACTTGCCTAGAAATTATTTCTGTTTGATATACAGATAACAAAAACCACAGAAAAAGAGAGAGATGCTTTTTTGAAAAAGACATTATTTATTGTTTTTTAAAACAATAAATAATGTATATATTTAGCATGGCCAGCTCAAATCTGAAAGTGCAGAGTTAAACTTCAACATGGAAAAAAATTAACAAATTGGATTATAAATAAGGGAATTGTGGCTATATATACAAGAGGGACCAAAAGCAACCAAAAAAAAAAAGATTCATTGAAAATGTCCAAAAGAAAAAAAAACATTCATGCAACCCAAGATGGGGCTGTTCACTGTGGCTTCAAAGGCCAAGACGCGACCATGGCAACCAAACTCTGACAGCTCTTGTCTCATGCATCTGATCAAAAACATGAAAAACAAATATGTATGCCTTCGATGTCGCCATTTCTCTTATTTTGTAAAGATTGTGGCGCAGATTTATAAAAGGACCGCATGTTTTAAGAGTGTACAACTGGTGCTGAGGGTTCTGAATTCTTGGATGGGATTTATAAAACACAAGCAATGGCACAAGACATGATTTGCGGAGGTAATGTGTGTGCACTGTTGCCCTTGATGCATATGTAATTCTAGGCATTTCTGAACAAAACCGCTAAAATTGGGAGTGGATTTTGCAAATGAGGTCTATCAAATATTCTGTCTAATTTATTAAAGTTGCCGGTAATTGTGGGCCTCATATTTGAGTGATTATTTTAAGAACTCTGAAAAGCAGGCATTAACTTGCCACAGTCAGACAGTATATAAAAGGCAAGGTGATGTGGGAGTGTTGTCTTCTAACTCTGGCCGCTGTAATTGCAGCAAGAGAGAGACATCATATTCAAGGACAAAGACGAAATAGAATAAGAAAGGAAATGAAAAGGTTTTTCACACAAGAATTTACCTCTTCCAGTTGCGAGAAGACCAAATCATAAAGAGGTACAGGCTCACAAGCCACACGATAATCAACCTACTTGAGGAAATTAGGGAAAACCTGGTCCTGTGGCTGGCATCTCCCAGTCCCCATTTTCTTGTGTGCTGCCCGTGGTGCTGGATGCCTTATTAAGGTGATCGCACCGTTACATTTACTTCCCCAGCAACAGAGATGTCCAAAAAGTTATACTTGATTTTTTCAAAATTGCCGGTTTCCCACATGTTCTCGGTGCAATCGACTGCACTCGTGTTCCACTGCCCCCTACCCACCATTGCAGAACAAACATGAGTACAGGAATAGAAAACATACATATTCTATAAATGTACAAGAATTTACATTAGCTGCACCTTTGCTCAAATGAATAATTGTGCTTAAGTAGAGTGCACAGACAACAATTTAATAATAATAATAATAATAATAATAATAATAATAATAATAATAAGAATAATAAGAATAATAAGAATAATAAATAAAATACTTATGTATTTTTATTTGTATCATTATTATTTCAAAATTAATATGAATCACATCAGTAACGTTGCTCAGCTGTTCAGTAGCTAGGTCTGAGGCAGTGAACAGCTGATCAGTATTACTCGTTTGCTACACGCAGCAAATCAACAACAGTAAGTTATTTATCTTAGCAAAGGTGTAGCTAATGTACACGTTTCTTTCCGTTCAGGAGCAAGTTCAAAATCCTGTGTCCCGAGATTGTGGGGCCAGGTGGTCATCCTAGTACACACGCAAGGTTGATCCAAACCCACTATTTATTGTGAGAGGTGTGTAATTCTCCACTGCTAATTGTGGTGAAGGGTATTTAAGTTGGTTGATTGCAGAACCACCTGCTTTACATAATTAATCTTTGAAAATGGGTCATTATTTTATCGCTGATTGTGGCCATACTGAACACGCACATTACGTGGCTTTTTGCGGTCTGAGTTTTCCCTTTATAAATTTGGGCCTGTGTGTGTGAAAATGTTTGTTCACTGCACCAAGGTAGGTCCTTCTTCAGCCCAGCAGCAACACTCCAAAGCACTCGCATTCAAGACTATCTCCTAATATGGTCATCTATCGGAAATACACAAGGACCTTGTTTTAAAGCTCAGAATGTTCTCTTTCCAATGATGTAAGGGTTGTCTCTCACAGTGCCAGAGTAAAAAGATTTAAAGGCCAAGTCACCAGCGGGATATTTAACATTGTGTGGACCCGAAAAGGATAATGTCCTGTAGACACACAAGTTGATAGTCAGCAACTCATTTAACAGTAAATCCCAAACATCATGGTTCCTCTGTCTACACTTTCTCACTCCTGTAGTTCTTTAACTAGAAATGTGAGTTTTTGTAAAAAAAAAAAAAAAAAGCATCTCTTGGCATAATGTAAAGGGGACAAGTATAACAGATTGAAGGGTTTGTAAACACAAAGTAAAATGATTATATGAAGAAGACCTGTATAATCGATATAGCTAGAGATCAAGGCTATGTGTTTTTATGCTTCAATATATGATTGAAGACCAGCACCGTTGCAGAAACCTCAGCTTGCTTGGGCCTCAACATCCACAGGGGGAAGAGCAAGATCCTCAAGGTCAACACAGCAAATACCACACCCATCGGGCTGGAAGGTGTGGCGCTAGAAGAGGTGGAGAGCTTCACCTACCTTGGCAGCATCATTGACAAACAGGGTGGGACAGATGCTGATGTTAGAACCCGAACTGGCAAGGCAAGGGCGGCTTTTCAACAACTGAAGAATGTCTGGAGATCCACAGACCTGACAGTCAACATCAAGATCAGGATCTTTAACACCATCGTGAAGCCTGTCTTACTTTACGGAGCCGAGACCTGGAGAACCACCGTCGTCACCATGAAGAGAATCCAGACTTTCAACAACACCTGCCTCAGAAGGATTCTGCGAATTCGCTGGCCAGACAGAATTAGTAATGAACAACTGTGGCAGCGGAGGAGACAGCAGCCTGCAGAAGAAGAGATCCTCCAAAGACGCTGGAGGTGGATCGGCTACACGCTCTGCAAGCCTGCATCCAGCACCACAAGGCAAGCCCTCACCTGGAACCCGCAGGGGAAAAGGAAGAGAGGTCGCCCAAGGAATACATGGCGCCGTGACCTGGAGGCAGACATGAAGAGGACAGGCCACACCTGGGGACAGCTGGAGCGATTGGCTCAGGACCGGGATGGCTGGAGAGCGTTTGTTGACGTTCTATGCTCCAGGCGGGGCAACAGGCGAAAGTGAAGTGAAAGTGAAGTGATATGATTACACTCCATCACTTTATGTTATTTATGTTACTAAAAATCAGTTGCAATATTATACAATGGTCTAACTTATTTTGTCTTTTACTTGTTTTTTGTTGAAGCTAAAGCAGTTTTAATTATAGAGTGTCAATGAGCATGTTTCTTTAGAGGTGTTGTGTCTTTATTCTACATCCATGACCTAATAACCTGCAAATTGTTATATCATCTGATACTAGTGATATGGCCTTAGATTAAAGGACCATCAAACTGAGCTGAAATAGAAGGTATGTTCTCCTTAGAAATACAAGAGGCATTAGGTATGTCTTGAAACCTGATAACCATTCCTGTTATGGTCACTATAATCTCATGTTTACCTGTTTGTTAAATTATACTAGTCAAGAAATGGAAGAGGTGAGTAGACCAACAGCTTTCCCTACTACATAATGAACAGACTGTTGACCTTGTTATAGCCAGGCCTCAAAGCACCTAACTAAAGAAAGTCAAGCCTTCCAAACATCCTTTAAGCAGTATCTCAGACCTCTTCAAATCTCCCAGATCATCGAGGAGTCTTCTAAAGCAAGAAGTAACCCTCCCAGACAGGGAGTCCAGTCTTTGATTGATACTCTGAGAGGAGATGGAAGGAGGTGTTGAAATGTTTAAATCACTTTTAAAAAGGATATAAAGGAAAAAGTGTTAAATTTGTAAATAAGTGCAATTTGAATGTGTGGTTGTAATTAGGCCTACACTGTAGCCTGTAGTACCATAACTCAGTACATTGTTTTCTTATGCAGTTTCAGTTAATACACCGCTCAAATTGACCGGTAATGGATGTTCTAGATATGCCTATAAATGTGGTTGTTCTAGTGTTAATGGAGAAACGATAAAGTAACAAAATGTCTGAGTGTAAATTGTTTTTCAAGGTATTTTCTACGCATGCATAGGGATCTAAGAATGGTTATTGTTATACTAGTTTTTGTGACTTAGGTCAGGTTTTATTTTGGAATTGCCTGTAAGGACTTTCTGCATACTGTATTGGTAGGAAAATCGCTACATGCACTCAATCTAAGGACATTGGTATAAAAGTACTGCCAAATCTTCTCTGTGATCTTTAACAACAAATCAGTGCAAATTTATGGTGCACCAAAATCTCTCAACTAATGTATGCCGGCTGTTTTGAACCACATTGTATGTCTTTATTTAAATTTCATTAACCAAACACCTCTTTTTTGCATATTAAAAGTAGCCAAAAGTAGGTTACACATAGAATACACCTGTGTAGCATGTGGTCTGTATCATTGATATGGCCAGAGTTTAAAGAAGCGTGGCACTGAAAAGGTACATTTTTATTGGACAACACTGGCAATGGAACTTAAAAAAAATCTAAGAATACAGCTGTACCAAACATTGAGAGAATAACTGAGAGTGCACTGTCTATATGCAGCAGCAACTTCAAAAGTCACATGACCTCAAGACAATTTAACAAGCTGGAGGAGCTGTCTTGGGGTCAGGCCGTGGGTGGCCAGTGGGTATTCAGAATACCCCCACATGCCAGATACAAGTCATCAGCTGCGAGGATCCACAGCTTTTCTTCAGCAACCCTCTTGTGAGTGGCCAGGTGGTGGCACAGTCTGGCAGTGGGCTCCACATTTCTGAACCAGCAGCTAAGCACTGCTGACAGAGCACTGAAGTCGCATTGGCTCACCGAGTCGAGGTCCAATGTACTTGCAGGGCTTTGCTGCCAGTTGTCCTGCATTCTCCACTGGGCTGTTTGCTCAGGCCACTATGCGGAACTTCGCCTGGTAAGACTCTCAGGGGAAAGATCCATTGTAGTGGCCGGCCTTAATGTAGTTGCCAGTGGTTCCTGTTTTGGGGGAAGGATGCAGGAAGCCCCTTGTTCGTCCAGCTGCTCAATCTAGCCATCTGCATGTCACTTATATTTTTACATAAATCAGGATAATTGCTTATCAAAGATATATCATGAAAAATTCTTATTTTATAATGTAGTGTTGATCTAATGATGGGCTTGTATAAGATTGCATGCCATAACTTTTAAGTACCACCACCATTAAACAGGTGTCAGGAGTGGGACAATGGAGAATGTACACCTGACTCCATACTGGGGAGAGGGATCAAAATTGAGATGACGGAAGAGAGACCGCCAGATCAATACTCTGGAAGCTGGTGAGGAGTGGTGACAAGGACGTCAGATGCCGTGGGAGAAGCAGTGAGGACGCCAGCCACCGTGGGAGGATTGAGCAGCTGGACGAACAAGGGGCTTCCTGCATCCTTCCCCCAAAACAGGAACCACTGGCAACTACATTAAGGCCGGCCACTACAATGGATCTTTCCCCTGAGAGTCTTACCAGGCGAAGTTCCGCATAGTGGCCTGAGCAAACAGCCCAGTGGAGAATGCAGGACAACTGGCGGCAAAGCCCTGCAAGTACATTGGACCTCGACTCGGTGAGCCAATGAGACTTCAGTGCTCTGTCAGCAGTGCTTAGCTGCTGGTTCAGAAATGTGGAGCCCACTGCCAGACTGTGCCACCACCTGGCCACTCACAAGAGGGTTGCTGAAGAAAAGCTGTGGATCCTCGCAGCTGATGACTTGTATCTGGCATGTGGGGGTACTCTGAATACCCACTGGCCACCCACGGCCTGACCCCAAGACAGCTCCTCCAGCTTGTTAAATTGTCTTGAGGTCATGTGACTTTTGAAGTTGCTGCTGCATATAGACAGTGCACTCTCAGTTATTCTCTCAATGTTTGGTACAGCTGTATTCTTAGGTGTATTCTTCAGGTGCATTCTATTTGTAACCTACTTTTGGCTACTTTTAATATGCAAAAAAGAGGTGTTTGGTTAATGAAATTTAAATAAAGACATACAATGTGGTTCAAAACAGCCGGCATACATTAGTTGAGAGATTTTGGTGCACCATAAATTTGCACTGATTTGTTGTCAAAGATCACAGAAAAGATTTGGTACTGATTAGAGGAAAAATCTCAGAATGGAGTGTGGTAACCAGCAGTGTACCACATGGATCAGTATTAGGTCCTCTGCTATTCCTAATCTACATTAATGATTTAGATTCTGGTATAGTAAGCAAACTTGTTAAACTTGTTAAATTTGCAGACGACACAAAAGTAGGAGGAGTGGCAAACACTGTTGCAGCAGCAAAGGTCATTCAAAATGATCTAGACAAGATTCAGAACTGGGCAGACACATGGCAAATTACATTTAATAGAGAAAAGTGTAAGGTACTGCACGCAGGAAATAAAAATGTACATTATAAATATCATATGGGAGATACTGAAATTGGAGAAGGAATCTATGAAAAAGACCTAGGAGTTTTTGTTGACTCAGAAATGTCTTCATCTAGACAATGTGGGGAAGCTATAAAAAAGGCTAACAAGATGCTCGGATACATTGTGAAAAGTGTTGAATTTAAATCAAGGGAAGTAATGTTAAAACTGTACAATGCACTAGTAAGACCTCATCTTGAATATTGTGTTCAATTCTGGTCACCTCGCTATAAAAAAGATATTGCTGCTCTAGAAAGAGTGCAAAGAAGAGCGACCAGAATTATTCCAGGCTTAAAAGGCATGTCATATGCAGACAGGCTAAAAGAATTGAATCTGTTCAGTCTTGAACAAAGAAGACTACGTGGCGACCTAATTCAAGCATTCAAAATTCTAAAAGGTATTGACAGTGTCGACCCAAGGGACTTTTTCAGCCTGAAAAAAAAAACAAGGACCAGGGGTCACAAATGGAGTTTAGACAAAGGAGCATTCAGAACAGAAAATAGGAGGCACTTTTTTACACAGAGAATTGTGAGGGTCTGGAATCAACTCCCCAGTAATGTTGTTGAAGCTGACACCATGGGATCCTTCAAGAAGCTGCTTGATGAAATTTTGGGATCAATAAGCTACTAACAATCAAACGAGCAAGATGGGCCGAATGGCCTCCTCTCGTTTGTAAACTTTCTTATGTTCTTATGTTCTTTCTGGGCCAGACATCCTCTATAGGGTTCATCAAAGGACTTTGCCAACATCACTAGACTCCTGCACCACCTCACTGAGAAGGGGGGCAGAGTCACCTTTGGAGAGCTGTGCAAAGCTCTCATGAATGCCCTGGTCTTGGCATTCCCTGATCCCCAAAACACATTCTTTTTGGACACCATCATGACTGATGTGGGGATCTGGCAGTGCTAGCCCAGGAGGGCCCTGTTGGCGAGAGAGAATTATTGTGTGACCAGAAGAGAATATTTTCCCCAGACCAAAAGGGACAACCAGTACACCCTCATGGCCATGGACTACTTCACCTAGTCGCCCAAAGCATACCCCATCCTGAACCAGAACTCCGATGTGACGTAGCCGGTGAGGCTGAGGACGAGTAGCACAGTGATAATCTTTCACCAGGATTTCCTGGCCTCTTATTGTCCTGGGATGGACACGGTTGTCCCTCAGACCAGAATGGGAACACACCATGAGGTGCACCCCCATCTCCACACTCACTAGCGCCAATGGCTACGGGTCTGGGCAACAGGACTTGCCCTCACCTAGGCAAAGTTAGCATTCCCGTCGGTTGCCTTTGGGACTGTCGGACTATGTGACGGACACTGGACAGTAGGCCAATAGGATGCTTGGCCCTAAGGTGCACCAGCACAGTGCACCGCCTGCCGGAGGCTATGTGAGGTGTTTGTCTCAGGAGTGGCAGCATATGTAAATGAAATATGCAAAGGACGCTTGATTGGGGAACTTTGGGTGAAAATCGTTAATATTTGATAGTCAGTAATTGTTGTTTTCTTGTCATGTTCCATTATTGATTGGGAAGGCTGTTTTGATTAGTTGTTGTTATTGCTGTTTGTCATTATGTATGAGTGAGTAGGACTGGTTTTATGCCGTTTGTTAGTTGCATTAATAAACAGCCTTAAAAGAGCTTTTGTGTCTGGGTAAAGAAACCATAACAGTGCTTATAATCACCAGCACCATTATAGTATTTATTAATAATACATAGGCCAGACAACTGTATTTATTGAATTATGTTTAAGAAATGCAGTAAAGCATTTGGCACTCATTTTCATGTAAATTCATCAAACTTATTTTGTTAACTGTTAAAATTTTACTCAAACATGAGCAATTATCTAAACAAACTGCAATGTCAATTGAAAACACTATCCAAAAAAGTAGGGCAGTAATTATCGGAATAATCCTTATCACAAACACAATCTGGTATATCTGAACAGTACATGATTAATTCTTTCTATTAATCATGTAATTCTTTCATATAAAACAAAGCTTAAGCTTTATTTGATAAGATATTTGACCTTGTGATAAGAGTTAAGACATTACAGCTTAGATTTAAAATGCATCTAAAGATTAAAATTGTGGTTGACTATTACCAAGGATTTAAACCAAGTAAAAAATTGCTTTTCATTTTGAAACAAAACTGATTTTTAAAAAACAATAAGGAGAAGGTGGTAGTGTACCATATTTTAATATAAACAACGTAGATGGAATACAATTTTGTTCAGTATTTATTATTTTAGCTATTATTTATTTTATTTATTTTTGTTGCACATACAAATTAAAACAAATCCCTGTCAACTGCAGCACTTGCTTTAATGTATGCTTTACAGCTCCAGGCCATGCAGTCACTGAGAAAGAAAGGAATAGGGTTTGATCTGCACTTTCATGTAAATAAAAAGCACTATCAAACACCTCTTTTTGCTGTGGATCTTCTTCATGATTAGCATACTTTACATCTGTAGGTGAGCATTACTCTAGAGACTTTATGAAGTTGTAGTACGTGTAATACGCAACTTAAAAATATATCTAACTTTGTTCACATGCACCCTTTCAAGCTCTTGCTATCATGCACTCAACTGAAACCATGCAATACTGGTATAAATGATTTGATAAGAGAAGATCAGAACAGGATGAGTACACCAAGACTTGCCTCCTTATTCATGTTAAATAGAGAACTACTTTATACGTTATACAATTTAAGTATTTTTTTTTTTTTCCTTTAAATCAACCACGTAGAATGGGTACAATAGTATTGGATATCTGCTATTAAAGATTGTTGCAGCATATTACTTGCTGAGTATAAAGCCCTTTTTTACATACTTGGTCTACTACCTGTAGCTTTTATAGGAGGTGTCATCTTTCATTTTTGTTTAAGGCCAGCTTAAAGAATAAGTAATGGGGTTACGCAAAATATAGCTCTATACATCCCCCACGAGTTGCCACAACTGTTAAAATAACATACCTGCTCTCCTTACTTCCTTAG
Source organism: Polyodon spathula (assembly GCF_017654505.1). Classification (NCBI taxonomy): domain Eukaryota; kingdom Metazoa; phylum Chordata; class Actinopteri; order Acipenseriformes; family Polyodontidae; genus Polyodon; species Polyodon spathula. Next base: position 26,083,578 of record NC_054537.1, on the reverse strand, counting down.
TGTCATTTGAAAGTCTGTCCATCATCACAGCTTGTGTTCAGCCTTCTAGTTTCTAGTGAGATGACACTTTCGATGCAGAAATTCACAATAAACGAACATGTGCAGTTTATTTTTAATATGCGAACAATTAATTAAATTAAATAAAATGTGTGACTATATTACACTGCGGATGTATACACAATAAAAGTTTCTGGTTTTGTTTTAATTTAAATGTGTTTAAATTATTTTTCTTCCCACAAGTGACAGGTAGCTGTGTTATAAGCGTTATAAACCACTTCGGGCCGCGTAGTTCCAGTGATATATATATCACTTTTGGGGTGGTTAAAGGCCATCGGCTAATGCCTCGGTATATATGATGGGAACCAGTTAACCAGTCACAGTGCTGCGTATGCATCTAGACCTACACCCTGCCGGGATCAAAGCTGGATTTTTTCAGCATTTTATGATTCCAGCATTTTATAGGCCAAGTCATTGTATTATCTGAATATCAAATTTAACAACCTTTAACCCCTTGCGGTCCTATGTCGGACCAGGTACGACACTGCAATTTTCCCTTTCCAGTCCAATGTCAGACCATGTCCGACATCATCAAGAAGACCTAAAGCACAGGTCTCTAGTCGCTTTTTTTCTGGAAAAAGCCAAGAAACCCTTTCAATGGACGAGTGAGACTGATAGGAGCCGAATAAAGCCGAAAAAAAGGGCGTATCTGATAGCCTCATGCATCACAGAGATAACACGAACATAAACAAAGGAGCTACACTCAAAGAATATCACAGACATCTGCAGAGCTTTTTGAGATGTTATAGTAATAAAATAATGACTTGGATCGCATTATTGAGGAGTTTGGTGATAAAACAAGTGATCAGGAGAGGATTTATCAGTATGCACGACTACAAAGAGGTATGTGATAAATACGGTGAACAAGGGGTGGGGCTTGGCTGGAGATGCAGTACTGAGTGTCCTTTTGCGATTCAATGCCTTTTAAACCTGTTTTACTCTGAATATTTTAAACAGCGTGTGTAAAATAAATAGTGCATGTGAAAATAAATTGGACCTAACGCACCTGATAAGCGCTGAATAAATGAACTGCTAAGGGTTAAACACCTGATCTAAGACATACCATTCTCTTACTGTCAGCAGATCAAGGGTGAGTCTAGTTGTCACACTGATGAACTAACAATGACTTGTGGGAGATGAAGCATGCCAATAATAAAGGGTACACTCCACAATATATACAGGTGTCTGTGCATGGCAGGATAGACTTTATAAAGTAGCACACTTGTGGGAAATTAACTATGGGGCACACTTAATTATAGGGTTGTTTACTTTATCTTCCCCTTGGACATGTCACTGCTTGTGTGTGACAAATACCAATCACAGTTTACCTGTAATCTGGTTATTTTATGAGAATGATTCTACCCGACTTTGTATTGTGCATTTCATGTGTACCTACTTTGAAGACAATTACCACTTTGAATATTCAGTCCCTTCCTCAATTAATTTCATTATGAATGCATTTCCCCAGACATTATTGCATTATTTGGACCAGTGCCCTTTGCTTTGTTTTTGTTACTTCCTAATTTGTTTACTTTTGTTTGCTATTTACAGCAGCAGTTTCCCTCTTTGAGTGTGTCTCTTCCTGTTTTCTGGCTTTGTCTAAGAGGAAGGGTAGCAAACCAAGAACAAAGGATTGGCTATCCAGACCCTTTTTTAAAAGGCAGGTGGCCAGTGTTAATTGATTATCAATTATGCAATTGACACCTGACCACCAGCTGCATATTCAGTTTCATTTAAGCAAACAGGGAGGTCTAACTTCCCAGCCGAGCCATCCAGCACACACTTTTGTTTTTACAAAAGTTACACATTTTATTTAAAATCCCAACCAAACTATATTTTATTTATAAACCCAACACAAATATATGTTATTTTACAGGGGCAGGCCTCAGCCCTGCCACACTTGGATATGTTTTTGTCGTTTAGTCAGAGATAGCACCTTGCCCAGAACTATAATCCCACAATTCACTGCAGAGATGATACCCTTCTAAGGAGACTAAGGAAAGTGAAGAAAAAAGATAGTGTGATCACAGGTTGTACAGCATATTAAATAACAGTCAGGTTATTATTGATAGATACTCAATAACTATGTAAACAGAAACTGACGGACTGCATTGTATTGTGTTGAGTAATTGCCATGTTTTATTCGATTTAATTAATACCTGACAACAAAAAACACTAAATAGTTAATTTTCTATGTGCATAATGAAACATGATATTATCACAGAAACTATCAAGTGTAAAGTCAATATCTTGAGTCAAAGCATGCAGTCTTTATCATCTGCATTGCAAAAATGTCCTCATAATGGTAGTCATCCTAGGTCACAGGTCTAAAGAAAGGGTTAGATGTGATTCTGCATGGGAAGTTTCCATAACACTGAAAGTTGCTAGCCGAAATAGTATTTAGCATTTGTAGTGGTGTCGAGTTTACAAACTCATACAAGCTCATGTGGATGCTTAAATAGTAAGTATTTTAAATTGTACTGGTAGATGACATTGGTAAGCACAGACAGGACTATACTGCAATGACAGAGGCAGACAATTATCTTTCCTTTCAGCACCTTGTCACAGCACTAGAGAGCGCTACATTTTTATCGTCATCATCACCACTAAATAAGAAACCCTCCCCCCACACGCACATATAAGTAAGCAAGTCAGCCAGCCAGCCAGCAAACTTCAATACCAGCAATGGCTCCAGGCACAAACAGAGAGCCCATGTTGAGAAATCCTATTGCATAGATGGAATATGGTGACATGGTACTCCATATAGCTTACTTTCTTTGGGTAAGGCTTCAATTTTTCAGCATTTATTTTACTGAAAATGTCCACCCAAAAATAATATAAAAAATAATATAACTAGGGGTGCAACAATTAATCGATGCACTGATTACTGGTCATCTGTTGTTAAGTTGATGCATCAGCTTAGAACCCAGTTTGAAGTCTCCTGTTGCCAGTTAGCCTTAAAATCTTGAAAGTGTGAGAGTGCGCTACTTTTAGTGTTAGTACTGTAAATTAGCGCATTGCTAGGATACACACTTTAATTTAGTACGAAAGTTAAATTAGTCAGGATTTGTGAGATTAATTCAAATGTTTTGCTTTTGGACATAAAATGTTAACAGTAATAAACAACGATAGTTCAGACAGAAATTACTTCCGTTAAAACACAGTATTTTTTATTATTGCAATGTTAACACTAGAACCGTTGCGGTTATACTCATAAAACCACCACAGGCAGTCATTATGATGATTACATTTTAAACATCAGTAAGTTAGAAAATAAACATTTGTATGTTTAATTGTTCATTTAAATATGATGTTTCGGCTGTGCAGGTAAAACCACAGTTCTTTTGTGAATTTAGGCAGCCTCAGTTGCTTCTCTCTCTTCATGTAATCCCAGACAGACTCGATGATGTTGAGATCAGGGCTCTGTGGGGGCCATACCATCACTTCCAGGACTCCTTGTTCTTCTTTACGCTGAAGATAGTTCTTAATAACTTTCACTGTATGTTTGGGGTCGTTGTCATGCTGTAGAATAAATTTGGGGTCAATCAAATGCCTCCCTGATGGTATTGCATGATGGATAAGTATCTGCCTGTACTTCTCAGCATTGAGGAGACCATTAATTCTGACCAAAGCCCCAAACTTGCCAGGAACCTCCACCATGCTTCACTGTTGCCTGCAGACACTAATTTGTGTACTGCTCTCCATCCCTTCAGCGAACAAACTGCCTTCTGCTACACTCAAATATTTCAAATTTTGACTCATCAGTCCAGAGCACCTGCTGCCATTTTTCTGCACCCTATTTCCTGTGTTTTCATGCATAGTTGAGTCTTCCATGAAGGCCACTTCTGACCAGACTTCTGCATACAGTAGATGGGTGTACCAGGGTCCCACTGTTTTCTGCCAATTCTGAGCTGATGGCGAAGGGAAGTAAGCATGATGTGTCTTTCATCTGCTGCAGTAAGTTTCCTTGGCCGACCACTGTGTCTATGGTCCTCAACATTGCTCGTTTCTTTATGCTTCTACAAAAGAGCTTGGACAGGACATCTGGAAACCCCTGTCTGCCTTGAAATTTCTGCCTGGGAGAGACCTTTCTGATGCAATATAACAACCTTGTGTCTTGTTGCTGTTCTTAGTTTTGCCATGGTGTATGACTTTTGACAGTAAGCTGTCTTAAGCAACCTCACCTTGTTAGCTGAGTTTGGCTGTTCCTCACACAGTTTTATTCCTCCTATACAGCTGTTTCTGTTTCAGTTAATGATTGTGTTTCAACCTACATATTGAATTGATGATCATTAGCACCTGTATGTTATAATTGTTTAATCATACACCTGACTATATGCCTACAAAATCACTGACTTTGTGCAAGTGTACCTAGAAGAATTGATGCTGTTTTGAAGGCAAAGGGTGGTCACACCAAATATGGTTCTGGTGTAGATTTTTCTTCTGTTCACTCACTTTGCATTTAGTTAATTGATAAATATAAACTATTAACATGTCTATTTTTAAAAGCATTCTTACTTTAAAGCATTTTTTCACACCTGCCTAAAACTTTTGCACAGTACACCAACATAATGTTTTACCTCTTTGTAATGCTGTATAAAAACAGCTGCTCCGTATTGTAGGGCCCTCAAGCCTCTCTGGATCAGTTTACTGAATGAATGCAAGTTTGTGAATGTAAAAGAGATCAACTGGATGGTGAAGAAGGTCTAAAAGAAAAGGTAATTCATGTCAAGCTACTCCAGAAGACGAAAGGGCTAGGCCAACCAACCATAGACCCTGCTGTGTAAACGCCTCAAAGCTGTACATTTGAAGCTTAGCAAAGTCGGATTGAGGGACTACATGTTGTTTTTATGAAGAAGTATGAAGAAATGTTCATTAACCCCTTTGCTGCTAGGGCTTTTGGAACCATCAGTGCTAGAGGTGTTTCTTGAATTTGGGACTGAATTATTTCAAAGTCAAATATCTCACAAGTCTCTAAAAGACACATGGGAAAACTTTTTTTTCTGCACAATCTGAACTTTTCAGTGATGTTACGTTTTTGGGCAGGTTAAATTGCAGGTTAAATGCAAAATAAAATGAAAAAACTATTTTTCTATGTAACATTAAATCCCTGGAAAAGTTCCTTCTTCACATGATAATTACCACATTACCACACCAACATTACCAATATGTTCACTATATATGGAGAAAAAATATTTCCCTATGAGTTATGTTTCTACCATGGCTGCTTAAACATTGTTATTGAAAATAGAGCATCACTAGGTCATAGTGTGAACTTTGGGACACATGAAAACTAGATCAATACAAAATTCACACTATATGACATTATTTTGCTTGAAATAAAAGTACAGCATGTGACTGCCTTGCAAATATTTACTTTTTATTTTGTTGTGCCACAAAAGCAAGATCCATGAACTGCAAAGGTTCTAAGATTTGCAGGGATACCAAACATGTTCACTTTTACATGAGGTTCCTGGCTGCAATAAGCCTCAAAAAAGACACACCCTGGCAGACATTTTCCATGATAATTCTTCCAACATTGGCATGGCAAAACTCCCTGTGGGCAGCAAAGTAACCAGGGATTGCCATATAAAGTAGAAGGGAGAAAACTCTGTATCCAATGTATGAGAAGTGGATAAATGCTATATTGCCCAAATTAAAAGTGGGTAAATGCCGTTTACCCTAGACTACACCACTGGTATAAAGGGTTCCTGCTTATTACACCCCCGAAACCCGTTGACACCCCTGGAACGATATTTGCATGCAGTACCAGATGTTATTCAAGCCGCCTGTGGTATATATGATTTGGAGATTAACTAGGGGACAGGCCAAATAGATAATGATGTGTTTACTTAGGAGGCCTACTTCCAATACTCAAGCTTTCAATGATACAGTTCAAAGCAATCATTGTGACAAAGACCTGGGTTTGAGGGACAATAATAGCGGGTGTCCAGCTACAATATGTTATGAGTCTTTCCTTTAAATGTAACCTTGAGTATGGTTCGGGGGGAAGGAACGAGGGCTCCTCCCCCCCATTCCATCCTGCCAATAATATCCGCTAAACCCCAAGTCATGCACTTGCTCTCTGTCTTGAGTTGTTTTTATTTTTTTCTTTAATAACAGCATGCTTATGTTATCATAACAAATAAAAACCAAAAAATGTTTTCTGTGAAAAAAAAAATACATAATGATTACTCACCAGCAGCAACTGTCTCCCCCCTTGGATGAATACTGCGTTTCTCCTCATTCTTCAATCATTAATCAAGTAAAACATTTTAAAGTAAAGCTGTCTGCCCTACTGCTCCTGACAACGTCACTCACCCATTCACCGTTGAAATCTCTGCTGATCCCACCGTGCCTGCTTCAGTCATCCAGGTCTCCGAAGCAATCATGTTCGGTACCTGTTGGAAGGGGCAATTCTGTATTGCTACTCAGCTAACATTTGGCTGTCGCAGCAGCCCCAAAATCTTCAGTTTGCTCTCCGAAGCCCTTTGCTGGATTCTGCACATCGTTCCCCCTTCCTACTGCATCTGCTGGACGATCTTCTCCTCTGGAATGCATTCGCTCCCTCATTCGTTACTTCCAGATCAGCTGCAACATTTCAAAATTGAATTTCCTTTCTCTCCTGGGACATTTCAATTCGTCATTCACATCATTCCTCAAGGCAGGGCTTTCATTTCTCGTCTCCTTGCGCTCTCTACCAGAGGCAAAAATCTCAACTCCCACATTAACCCTTAGCAGTCCATTTATTCAGCACTTGTCAGGCACGTCAGGTTTAATTTATTTTCACATGCGCTGTTTATTTTACACACGCTGTTTTGTTTTTTTTTCAGAGTAAAAGGCACTGCATTGCAAAAGGACACTCAGTACTGCATCTCCAGCCAAGCACTACCCCTTGTTCGCTGTATTTTTCACATACCTCTTTATAGATGTGCATATTGATACATCCTCTCCTGATCACTCGTTTTATCACCAATAATGTGATCCAAGTCATTATTTTATTACTATGACATCTCAAAAAGCTCTGCAAATAAAATAATAGTTATTCATTCCATTGCTGTCAGTAATATGGAAAAAAAAACATGCGAAATGTAGTTCATGAAATAGTATCTGCTTATATCCACTCGTTTCTTGATATTTGCAAATGTTGTAAAAAATATATATATTAAAAAACATTAGACAGAATAACTGTTTCTAATATTACTATACAAAATACATCTTTCTTACCTCTAAACACGTTTCTCTGAAGCAGGCTGTGATGTCTTTTCTCTCTGCACTGCCAAAACTTTCTCCGCCCTTTAGACACTAAATGCCCCTCTCAGTGATGTCACATGTGTTTACGCAATTGCAGTCCTAGAAGCCCACTTCAGTACAGTTCATAAAGCATTAAAGAAATGCTGGACAAGAGAAATGTGTCAGATGTCAAAGTGTATATGAGAATGGCAGTGATGAAGCCGATTTGCTTGAGAACACTAAAAGTAGACCGGACATTTCCATCAAAGGATTTAAAAAATCTGGAATTGATCTGATGTGATCAGAAACCCAGAGGCAGTGTAAACTGCCTGCTACTGTAGCAGGACTGCTTGTTTAATGTTAAGCATGTTTGTGTTCTTTTTTTTTAAGTAACAGGCAAAATTGTTTATGCCAGACTTGTTAGAAAGTCTGTAACAAAATGGTTGATGTTTATTGTCGATATGTTGTAAATACTACTATTACTTAAGACACCCATCGTGCAGGTAAATTAGTTCTGCACCGTATAAAACTGAGCTGATTTCACCAGTGCTTGCTAGTCTATTAACCAGTTTGAAATTATTTCTAAGCATATTAAAGTACTTTTGTTTTGGCTTTGTATTGTTAAAGTTTTCACACGTGGCAATACTGTCCTACAATTACGTGATACTGTGTTCATTCCACTGTGTTATGTTGTGAAGTTTTAAAATGGAGATTTAGCAAATGCTTATCATGAAAGTTAAAATTAAAGGCTGTATCAGAACATTACTGTAAATGAGATATTGTTTTAGCAGACAGATTTAATTAAGTAAGCATTTATTTTAATATTTTTGTGAATGTGAATGTGCTAAGTGAAAAATGGCAATTCAAAAACTGTCAAAATCCCACAAGGTAGCAAATCCACCAAATTTAATACCAGCCAAAATGCCCCATTATACAGTATGTTACCACCCCCTACAACATTTTTGAGTGACATTTAGTGATGTAGTTTCATCTTGGCCTGAATTCAGACTTTAGAATTCAGGCCAGCCCGAGGAATGAAATTGGACCAGATAATTCGAACTCCCGCCCGAATTGGGAGCCAACTAGAGTAATGTGGTTCTGTGGTTCATAGAAACGTGGTAATAGAATAGAGCTGTACCAGCTATAAAGACCCTATGTGAAAGCATGTGGTCTGTATCCTTATACAGAGGTTAAAACAATTCAGCAGTGAAAGGCTTTTCTACTGGTCAACACTGATGATTGAACCTTAAGTAAAATACAAAAAAAAAAATACTGATATGCCAAACATTAAGACAACAACTCAAATATATGTCAATGCAGATGCTGCATCAAAAGTCACATAACCTCAATATGGGAGTCATAGGTCAATATCAATATCTAATGTTGAATTCAGATAAAACAGGTTATGCTAGTGGGCTCACAGAACCAACTAAAAGGAAATGTAAGATTACATGCGCTCGACTCTTGCAGTCTCTCATCAAAACTTAAACTAGAAATTAAGAGTTTGTGGGTCATTTTTGATTCTGAGATCTAATTTGAGACTCATATTAGGGAAATTACTCAAGTATATTTTTACCATTTGAGAAATATAGCCAAACTTAGACCAATTTTTTCGGTATCTGAGGCTGAGATTTCATCTAGATTTCATTTCATTTCATGCCTTTGTTTCATCTAGAATTGATTATTGTAATGCACTTTATTCTGGTGTCCCACAACGTGTGGTATCCCGCTTGTAGCTTGTTCAGAATACCGCAGCTAGAATTCTGACTAAAACCTGGAAAAGTGAACATATTACCCCTGTTTTGGCCTCTTTACACTAGCTCTCTGTGCAGTATAGAATTGATTTTAAGATTTTGCTGTTCTCTTACAAGGTCCTGAATGGATCAGGCCCTAGTTATTTGCAAGAATTGCTGACCTCGTATCTTCCAAACCGCATTCTAAGATCACAGGAAGCAGGGCTGCTGGTTATTGTTAGGGTCAACAAAAGCAACACGGGAGGTAGGGCTTTTTCTTGTAGAGCTCTTAAATTATGGAATGCTCTGCCTTTGTTTGTCAGGGAAGCTGGGACCATTACAGTTTTCAAGTCAAGACTAAAAATGCACTCATAAAAAATGGCTTTCTTATCTTAGTGGGTTTTAATGTAACTTTAAAATTGCTGCTTTTGTATTGTGTATACTGTTATTTAAATATGTTATTTAAATGTTCTGATTGTGGCAGTTGTATGTGTGACATGCTATAAAAATGTATTGTGGTTTTTTTTTTTTCTGCTGTGTACTGTACAGTGCTTTGCAATACTTTTGTATAAAAAGCGCTATATAAATGCAATAAATAAATAAATAAAATATCATGGTCATTGACACATTTTACTTCTGAAAAGGTTTTTAAGTAATAACATTGCTCAAAATAAATGCGTATGCACTAGTTATATGATTTCAGAGACAGTTGAGCAACAGAAAGTATTTTGTTTTCAGAAAACAATTATTTAAAAAAAATTACAAGAAATAAAGCCTTACTATTGACTGAGTTGGACGGTTGCAGAGGTTAAACCAGAGAGACACCAGGTGTAAATGGGTCTGATTAAAGCTAAAGGACCATTCATCACTTCCTTATTACTGTCGTTACACACCCTTTAATAACACAAAGTAATATCTAAAAGATAGTTGGAATATTATATTTAAGGCTCATAAGCAACATCAGCCAAACAATGCAATTCTTCTCTAACAGCTTAAGTAAAGTCTGATTTGCATTTACAGAATTGCTGTGTCTTGTGTCATCATGCAATTGACACAGCAATGATTTTAATTATTATAATTGCTTTAGAACAAATACTTAAAGTTATGCAAATAGGCCTTCGTAACCCACCCAGACAGTTCATTCAGAGTGCTTGATTCACCAGTCGTGTAAGTCTCTTTGTCTATGTGGTTTACTCTCAGATGTGACTATGCATCACAATTAAATCATTCGTTAACATCAAAGCATTACATCATAACAAGATGAGAGAATCTAAAAAAGACTGACACTTCAAACCTTAGCTGTTAATACAATATCATAATAGGTTGTTACCTGCAGTTAATCACTTTTAATATTGGCTATAAGTATACCGACCAATCTAATCTTATCCTAAAGCATTTGACAAACAATGTAATCCCAAGCAATCATTAAGACATAACTACATCTTTACGTAGTTAATTACATGGCTATATATATATATATATATATATATATATATATATATATATATATATATATATATATATATATATATATAAAGATCTTGCAATTTTTCCAGCATGATCATAATCATTTGCACGTGTTTGATTAAATCAAAATGAAGCAAATTTGTGAGGATAAAACTGGAAGTAACCCTGAATCAAGAAATATCTATCATGATTTTGAATTGCTTTTTGATTTTAAGTTCTGTTTCCACATACTGGCAGCTAAAAACCATTATTCATACTATATCATTTGCAAATTTTTTTAAAAAATATTACAGATCTATTGTGTTAAGTTTCCTGATATTCCACTGTGTAGTAATAATAGAAAATCAATAAGGAAATTGAGCTGTGCTGTCATCCAGCCAAACCTAAGTTCTCATTTTGTTGATTATCAAGGCAATTTTCAATCAACAAGAAAACTATTGTTAGCTTCTCATTTATGCTTTTGGATAGTGTGTTGTAGCAAGTTTGTTACTAGCAATTGTAATTATAACACAGTCACATAAGGCATGAGACTGAAAATAAGTCAGTTGTGCAATGTTTGATTTTAAGTTTTATATACAGTAGAAGAGTTCAATTTTACTGTACTATAACATAATCACATATCAAAGACAATTATTATAGTTTTAAAACTGACTGTGTAGATTACATATAAATGTTCTAATGATGCACACTGCTTTAGTTTAGACAGGGTAAATGTGGTATTATAACAGTGCCGTGCAGTTAGATATTGAAGCAAAAAATGAAAACCATGCAAATATTCTATTTACCAGCTTCCCCATTTCTGTGCCTTCAACAGTCTGTCATTAAAACCACTTTATTAGGTAAAGGTAGGTCCTTTTTTAAGACAGGTTTGAAGTTGCTCTCATATAGTGCACTTGAACATTCATGTTTAAAAATCAATAACTTACTTTTGAATCTTTTAGATTTGATGCTGCATAAGAGAAACCACAAACTGGAAAGTTGCATATTTGCATTAGAGTCACTCAACACACATGTGGCCTTAAAATTAAATGTAATCTTCCCTCTATGTTAGCACAAGACATCCAGTAGCCTATACCCTTTACTACCTTAAGGCTTCACCTTTCCTCAATACAAGTTCCTTACTGGAAATGTTTCGAGATTTTAACCAATGTGAAATTTTGCACCTACAGATACCTTGTAAATATTTTTTTCATTTTTGCTTCCTCCAGTATTTGGTAAGAGAATACATATCCACCGCTGGCTAAACTCCATTTAGAGGTAGACATACACTTAGAAACATCATTTGAATCTTTTCTGAATACTTAGGCTTCAAAGATTAAGCAGAAACGCAAGAAAGACACATGTCCAATGACACTCCCAATGGATTCAATATTTATGGTCACTGGTTTTCAAAGCACTAACACCAACAACTTCCATGCTTGCTGCTGTGATATAAAGTCTGCTGATGTTCTGTGTGGTCAGTTTGCCACAAAAGGAAAGGACTGTGCAATCAGAGAAGTAAGAAAATCAACATGAAACAGCTGACCATTGTTTTCCCACCTGATACATAGATAAAAAAAAAAAAAATGAAAAGAAATGGTACGTACATGCATTGTATTTTAAAACACAGGCAAAGCCAAACATATTTATTAAATACATATTTTTAAACAATATGTACAGTCTATACATGTATACCAGTATACAATATTTAAAATCTTACAAGTTCCTAAGTCACTTCTCTGTATGTTTTAATAGCATGCACATTTAAAAAATGTAATAACATGCCTTTTTACTTCATGAACATGTTAAACTGTATAAACATTTAACCATTTTACCACAATATTACCATGGGAAAAAAAAACATGTCAAGGATCTATAACAGATGTCCAAGTAGGCTTTACACTATCCTGTTTGCTAATTTAGCACTGCATTGAGCCTTCAGGGATGATTGATGGTCAATGGGAGGGGTCTGCTACTCTCCACATGAACAAGACCCAGGAGGTAGCTACTACAACTTCCAACACTTTATTATTGGTCAATTTGGAGTCTTCTTTCACATGGGTGACATGTCTTAAGGGATGTCACAGACGACCAATCAATATTCCAAGCTTAGTCATTGAAGTGTCTGCTATCACAAACAACAACAGCTGTGTCTGAACTCTTTTCTGACCTGTTTATCAGACTGTAATTACCTTAAAGCACAGAAGACTTGGTCCCGGCTGGTCAAAAAGAAAAAAAATCTCATCAATTCATTCAAATTTCAACAGCTGGTTCTGCCAAAAATACAGTGGGTATGTTTCTGAGATTTACTTACAGTATGTACAATCAAAATTAACGCTAAAACTGCATTGCTAAAATTGTTCGCCTTTTATAGCTGTACTTTGCACCATGAATCTTTAAAATGCAAATAATAGTGGCACTAAAGAACAACGAACTTGCATGAATAATTGAAATTTATGTTCAATACAGTCTTTGCATTCTTAAGTGAGATATTCATGGAAAATAAACACTGTTCTAGCCCTTCACAAATGACAGATATAGTAAAATGCACATCACTTTTGAAACATGAGCTACAGTAAACATTATCTTCTATCCTGATTGAGGAGTAACAGGAAACGACAGCTGCTTGCAGGGTTGTGGTTGCCTGTGGCTCGCTGCACTTGTGGTACAGCAGCAGCTCAGCGTGTAAGCAATCCTAATCCTAGTTAGGGTACAAACTTATTGATCCTATGGCTTGCCTCTGAAAGTTGTGATCATGATACATCATTGCTAAATTTGGTAGAACAAACTGTTTTTCCCGTCTGTCAGAACAAGCATGAAAACAATTCACAGCCATAAAGAGCATGCCTATGTGTTAGTGCTACTTCAGCAGCAAAAAGGACACTGAACAAAGATGAATGCAAATCTATTTCTCTTAAATATATCTTAAGAAATGTAACTATCCCAGTCTCTTGGATTAATTGAAATGCATATTATTAGAAAGTAAACATTCACAGGTATTCATAGGATATCAATGCAAGGTCATTTTAAAATCAAACATTTCAAGTATACCAGACCATATACTATCCTAAATTCAGAAAAATGCTTATTGATGTTTTCCAGATTTTTTATTTTTTATTACCAATTTAGTTATTCAATAGATTACATTTTCCTGTTTCAATTTGTCTACAAACCTTACATATTTGGCATGAAGAGTTGATATGTATTATCTTCAACAGAAATACTGCACTAGAGTTATTATTATACTATACAAATATATAATGCTGAAACAGTACCATAAGTTAATGTTTGACCGATACATATTTTAAACAGTAATTATTCTTTAATATCAATGTTCTTCAAACGAAATACAATGTCTGTTAATCCATACCTTGTTTTAATTAAAAACTAAAAGGTGCTTAAATAAATTAATAGTTTACGCTATGAAAAATAACAAATATCAATATTTACACAATATTTTAAACCAAATTACTTTACATACATACATACATATTTATTCATCAATATCCCTTATAATTTTTTTTTTTAAAACTACATTACAGTTTTGTTAAATATTCAAGTTTTTTTTTTTTTGCAATTCATCGCAGAAATGTTTTAAAAGTTAATTGTAAATAGTAATGATAATGACAGGTTCATAAACCCCATTCACACCATGTCACTGCAATACACAAGGAATTCAATATGTGAGTTTCGATTGCAGCAAGAAGGTAATCAGAAAATACAACATAAAAAACGTCAAGCGTTACAGTACTAATGGTAGTATTATGTTTATGGTTTCCCAACTATTACCCTAAATAAAGCTATTGAATGAAATATAATCAGGGTTTGTCTTTTATGAGGGTTGTGTTTTTGTGTTGTTTATCATCTTTGTTTTTTTTTTAAATAAAACATCCAACCATAAAGAGATTAACAAAACAGGTTTATATGAGACTGCTGCTAAAACGACATTTATATAAGGGTACAGAGGTGATCTCTGTAGTGGGCAATGATTTACGGTAGTCTCTTAAAAGAAGATGCAATCTTTCACATAAACAGGTTAAACACTTAAACAAATTCATATCAAATATAGAAATCCCTGTTTTCATGCATGGCTAAATTAAATTGCTACATAGAAAATTGTTAGTGTGGCAGCTGTATAATATACTGTACATAGTATTTCAAACACTACTTCGCAAATTCTTGATTAATCCATCTATAGTGTTAGTACTTTTTAAATTATTCTTGAAACAGATATATTCTAATGTATACATTTAATCCCAAAACAGATTTACACTACATACAAATACTACACACACTGTACACCAGTATACCAATAAGAAAAATATAGACTGCAAGTATGCTTGCATTCTCACATTGACCTTTATGCAGCATTCTGTATGTGCAATTCTAACAAAGACATTTAGGATCCACTTTTGAGAAATATTCGAAAAAACGCCACATAATTTGCAGCATTTTTTTTTTCTTCCTCCTTATTTTCCGCACAGCTGCAGGTCTCTCTTGTGCCTGGAATAGATAGGCTTTCTTATATATTAAAATACATAGGTATTTTATTAAAAAAAAAAAAAAAATGTTCATTCAGCCCTTAAAAAGTGCATACAAAGATGCATATATGGTAAACAGTAAGGGGAACACACCTCCAAATAATGCTTTAGGAACTGATCATTCAAAATTCCAGACAAGCTCCCATCTTCCAGATTCCAACATGGAAGTTGTTATTATCATCCTAGATATGAAGTAATACTTTCATTTCTACCCAGCATGAACACTGTTCTATTTTAAGCAGCTTAGCCTGCCAAAGCATAAGGCTTGCAGGATGCAGTATAAAAAGAAGTTGGTATTGAATTCATCATTTATATTCCAAATTCTCTACTGACTAAAATGTAAATAGTGATTAATGTGAACTTTTGCAGTCTTTTGACATCAGGAGGAACAGTGACATGAATCTTTAATACACATTAATTACTCCGTCATGAAGAAAAAGTAATCTTTTTTCAATATTTAAATCATTGCAAACTCAACCTAAATATTTACATATTTTGACAAAAGGAATAGCCAACATACTTGCCATCTGTTCTGCAAAATGTTTAATTTAATAGAATTGTAGATTATTTAGGCAAGACACTACTGTTGTTTCCTGTTATCTAGTTAAATTGTTCCACAGCCTTTCTATTTGATTATACAAAATTATTTTAAAGGCATAGGAAATGGTCAAAGCCTAAGTCCACTTAATAAAAAGTGATTGTACAGTCATACTGTATATTGTACACCATATAAGGCATGTAAACCAATGTCTAGATTCACTGAATATATATATATATATATATAGATGACTTTATATATATATATATATATATAGAATAAATATATATATAGTTTCTAGTGTATACACTTCTTTACACTTTATGTAATTTCTCATATATTATAGATATGTCAAACTTGACTTAAAATGCTGTTCTGAAAAGCATGGCTGATGCTTTAGAAGTTACATGCTAATAGTAAACACCTGGGACACTCCTCACACTTCCTTATTTTATCTACATTTGCACAAATACATAGGAAAACATGTTAGATCTGTCTCCCATAAAGAATGTGATAAATAACTCTTTAAACTGTGCCTTTGATTTCCAAGGTTAAGTACAGATTCCTTAACCATTTCCCCTCAGATATGTTTCATCCTTATGCTTTTATATTGACTATAGAGATTATTATTTTCTTAAGCTCTTCGAAACTCCCAGGGACTCTCCTCTGAGGAGACAGTAATATATATGTCATTTATATATATATATATATATATATATATATATATATATATATATATATATATATATATATATATATATATATATATTATGTTATTTTTTTCGGGGGATGTTATGTTATACTGTAAATATGATGCATTGTATTGTATAATTATAAGGATAATTCTGCTTCCTTTCATTTGAGATAAGAAAGGAATATAAAATATTTGATTTCTATTTTTTAAAGCAACTTGAGCACAACATGCTGAGTGTTCATTTTGCAGTATGACCAAATCAAGATAACGGCACGTCTCTCCAGACAAAATGACCACAGCATGACGCTGCCAAGTGAAATTAAATGTGTGATTGAAAGGATGGGAAAAGCCACTGAATACTCTGACCTTACAGTGTACTTTGAATATGCACTTCCTGTCTTTGTGTACATATCAAATCAAGATTTTTTTTTTTTTTTTTTTTTTAATAACATTACATTTTTTAAGTTTAGGGCAAAGAATTGCATCTGCATCAACAAGACACACATTTAAAAAGTTTGTAATAGGAAGGGCTGAATAATCAATTGTTTATTGATACATGTAATCTCAAGTTTTATCTGTAAACCATTTCCAATCTTACTAGTAAATACTGATATTAACCTTTTTATTTTCTATAAGAGGAAACAGAATTTTAGGAATTGTATTTTGTTTTTATTTTACCTTTTTTTTATAGCATCACCTGCAATATTAATGTTACTCGGATTTCAAACCTAGCATGAGCTTTCTTGATTCAAATGTATACCTCTCTGTTTTGTACCGACGTCATAGAATTCCTGTTAATGTGACCTTAATGGTTGGTGGCCTTGTCAATCAAGTCCCTTCTGGGAAAGCTATCAGATTTTCTAGGTCAGGTCTAAATTCTGTCATACCGATTAGCCAGAGGTGTTAATGTTAGGGATCCTGCCAAAGCTAGTTCACTGCCAATCTGATCAATGTCAGATTTATGCCTTACCATAAAAACAGCACAGAAGGATTTTGCAAATATATTGACAACTTCCATAGCTAGAAATACAAATATGAAACAAAACTTACTTAACTGCTCTAATTCATCGCAGACCGTTGTTGAAATAAAAGGCACCCAGGTATTAGAAGGATACATATTATATTTGTTTTGTCTTTTTCTTTACCAAAAGCCAGTACTTTAGTATTTTTCCTAAGCTTGTTTTTTTTTTTTTTTTTTTTTTTTTTTTTTTTTTTATGCATGGTTAATTCCAGGATACACTGTACATAATCAAACATTTTAATATCATACAGGAAAACGACAGAGAACAATACATACTGTATTAAAAGATGTTTGTCTTGGGCTGCAAGCAACCAGTTTTGGCGGCAATAAACACAGCTCACATGTAACAAAACAATGAAAGGTGGTCTGAACCAATGATTTTAAGTTTGGTTTTGAATCTTTTCTGTAACTATCACTAAAAATGAAAATGCAGACCCGTTCATTTTATAAATAATCACAATGCATTAGCAGATAATGAGTGGAGCTTATGCCAAAAGACCACTCCCTTACACATATTACAAACTTAAGTAAAGGAAAACATTTTTTCCACTGACAATAAACCATCTGTTTCTAAACCCCGTGTTAAAGAAAAGCTTTTAGAATCCAACCGCTGCTAATGTGACATGTTGAAACATTAATCACCCCCTAAGGCCAACGTAATTGTAGCTCCATGTTAATTACCTAACAATTAACAGCCATAATTTCCGAGGGGCAATCAATGAATTAGCTTGTGATTTTCCCACAGTTTATGTCGCACACTGCCAAATTCAATGCATTCAAACCAAACCTGTGCTCAACAATGACACTCTTAATGTATAAAATAAAAATTCATTTGCACCCCAGATAATTAGGTTTTATTACATCCGTCAGTGAATTATAAACCTATCCACACCTTTTTATGTGTGAAATCGCTGCTGCAGGCTCGTCACTGATGTTTAAAATTCAATTTAACAAGCTAAATTAGAACTGTCAAAACTGATGAAAATGTCTAGATTCATATATAAAGACTTTTTTGGATTTGTGTGTTTGTTTTTGACACAAATTATTTATCCAAACAGTCATTGAAGGTTTAAAATATATTTGTTGATATATAGAATTTTTTTTTTTTTAAATGCAATCAAACTCATGCCACTGCAAGCAATTTAGGAGAACACCTGACCACATCTACCACAATGAATGACTTCTTTATCTTATTACAGTCAAAACTAATAGCTGCACATAGCATATCTACACACACACACACACACATAACAATAACAGAATATAAGAAATGAAAAAAGAGTAAAAGAATATACAAATTGTTCATAGTTATTTTATTACTATACAGAGGCATTAAGCAAGCCATCTTCACTAACCTTTGTTCCATGATGCAATTTCATAACATAATAAGAAAATCAATGGAAAAAATATTCTGTATGAAAAATAATATGCAGCGCAACAAATCTTAAATATTATACTTCCCGTAAAATTAAATTACAATGATTTCAGAAAAGTAATCTCAAAATACCTTACAGAAAAAAAATGTCTTTCCTTTGTAATAATGAAATCCTACAACTGCTGTTCATACTTCAATATAACAGAATATAATTTAATCACACTACCCACTAATCTTGGTGTACGGATTTTTATATTATCATTACTCATATTACTCTGACAGATAATATTAGTACCAAAATGGCATTAGTTATTTTATTACAAAATCCTCTAGCTTTGCAAAAATATGTAATTTATTACAATATCTACTGAGGTAAGTACCAAGATAGGCCTATATTCTTTTTAATTCATGATAATTTTTACCAAATGACAAATGAACAGAAAAAAAGAGATTCTACCTTCCCCTTTGACCTTGTTAATTAAAAACATGCTATTTGATCCAGGTCTAACAAGGCCACAGGTCTAATTTAAACATCAGCCCTAGCACCACCAAAAAGCACCAGTGGCAATCAGTGAAAGGTTTAATAGGTTTCCTGTCTTGTTCTTAATTTGCTGAAATTGCAAAATCAATACATGCAGTTGTAGTCACAGCTTCTTGCTTTACTGCTTTAAGATAAAGTCTACAACAAGAAAGAAACCTTCACTTTCAATTTGCTCTGTGGAACATCAGGGTACTCTTTACTACTTCTGTTAAAAAAAAAAAAAAAAAAAAAAGCTTTGCACGTCCTTATGCAATTTATAGCATTATGATAGAAGAATGTAGTTTTCATAATCACTTGGCAGAAAGTAGGAGGTAAAGTAGTTCAGTGATAATACATTCAACTTCTTAATTCATTGCCTTTCCAGGTATAATAGTGCACCTTTTACCTATTTCTTTTTTTCTGGTGATATGTTATATAAAGGTATCATCATAATTTCTAATGTCTCTGTGATTCAGTGGTACAAACAGATTGATACATGATGATGAAGGGAGTATTGTGGTTGAGGAATCATGTTGTCATAAAGAACAACTGCCAGTGCGTACCAGTTGCAAGCCTGTCACGTACCAGTACTGGCACGTACCACATTTGAAAACCACAGCTCTATGGTGAACAACTAAGAAATCAGCTGGCTTTTCACAACTACATCTCCCAAAAAAGGACAGTTACTCTTTTCATATTCTTCATGTTCCACTGTTTTCCACAGTCTACAGATAACACTTTGATTGACAACACAAGTACTAGAAATCTAAATAACATTTTAATTTGACCAGTACCTAAGTATAGGGAGAATCAAATATTTTTTCATGTGTTACTCATAAAATATCACAAGACTATAATCTTTGTTTTTTTTACTACAACAGCTAAAAATAAAAAGTCTCCATCGGTTGTTTTTTTTTTTTTTTATGATAGACATACTTTGGTAACTATTTTATTATGGAAATGGAACTTGTACAATATGTATTAAAGGGCTGTTCTTTGCTTTTTAAATCTTTTGACTATGAATGCTGTAGATTTGGATCATTTTCCTACAGTCTATGTTTAATCTCCTGATTTCATTAACTACTATGTCCATGAAATTTAAAGGAATAAGACATAATGCCATTGTATTACTTTTTTAGCCTTTCGCTTTCTAATTGCATGTTCATCACAATAATACAAATTTTGCATTGCTCAGTGTTTACTTATTAAAATAAAACCAGGTGCATATTAGGAAATTGTAGGTCATTCCACATGTTGTAGAACAGATTAAAGAAAATCGAATTTGAATATTAAGAACATTATATGTTAAGGATCAATCTTAGTGCAGAACAAATTAAATATATAAAATTAGAAATGAATTTCATGTGAAGTGATTGCAGTCTCTAAGAAATCTTAAATACTTTTAATCAAGTATTAGGAAATACCTAAAAAAATGGCTTATTTTTTTTCTGGGAATTAACTATATGTATATATATATATATATATATATATATATATATATATATATATATATATATATATATATATGTGTGTGTGTGTGTGTGTGTGTGTGTGTGTGTGTGTGTGTGTGTGTGTGTGTGTATGTGTGTGTATCTGTGATTTTAAATTATTTTTATTATTATTCATTTTAAATTATTTTATTATTATTCGTTTTGATCAGAAAGAATATACAACATCACCAGAGGGGGACTATTTCTCATTGGCTTTTGGGTTGTTATTAGAAACAGATTAAACTTTATAAACACTCGATTGTTAATTTAAAAGTAAGGTTGCTTATCTACTTTATTATACTCTGCATAACTTGGGTTTGACTCAAACCAAATATGTCACACCACCATCCTTCCATTTTTGCTATTCGTACAGATTGTATTTTCAGAATATTACTGACCTCATTTGTATTTCACTGTTAGTTTTTCTGTATTGACAGGAGAGAAAAATGTGCTTAAATCCCTCAATGTGTTCGTCAAGTAGTACAGTGTCTCTCACATAAGCTACCTTAGAAATCAGCAAAAAATTTAAAAAATTGCCCATTGATATAATTGTAATAATTGGAAGAAGAAGAAGAAAAAGAAGAAGAAGAAGAAGAAGAAGAAGAAGAAGAAGAAGAAGAAAAAGAAGAAGAAGAAGAAGAAGAAGAAGAAGAAGAAGAAGAAGAAGAAAAAGAAGAAGAAGAAGGCCACATTCTAACTAATTAAGAACGGGGAAATAACAAAAATCTAAATATGCTTGAGGAAATACTGCCACCTATTGGTAATTTCACACAATGGCATTGTATTTATATAGGTATTCTTTCAAAGCAGTACAAAAAAAATTACAAGGAATAGACTCATAACATAATACACATTTTTGAATAAAATTCCACAGCTTTGGGTTCACTGTTACTCTATGAGTATGCAGAAAAAAATAAATATCTGTATTTAACAGAGATGCTCCACAAAGGAAATCTACAAGACTGGCCTGCAAGAATATACACATTAAATGAAATAGGATTATTATGAACACAGTGCAACACAAACAATAAATACAACAAACACAAACAGAAGAAGGGTGTACTTGTTGTGCAATGCTACGTGAAATCTATTGGGAACACACAGACTAATGTAAACTGTCCGCCTCCACTGCTAGGTTGTTTGTAAAGCTAAAATAGTACTACTGAACACAAAAGTAACATATGACAACTTTTTTTTTTTTAAAGAAAATTGAGTTAATTCACGATTTTGAAGGAATGAAAATACCTCTCCAGAACATATGGAAATGGTCTCTCTTCCATATTAAATATCCCCTCTTTACTTACAGACTTTGAACATATTTTGTCCCTTGAGAAAAAAATATTTTATCCAGGTTATTTTTTTGACATTTTAATGCATGCTAAAACAAGTTAAAAGGTCAGCCAAGATTTGTGTCTTTACTTTGTTGTGTGAAAATAAGAGGACAACATCTTCTAGGTAACAGCATGCTGCACGTGGTTTTCATTAGAATGTGTCAACACATCAAGAGGTGTAATAATAAGACAGACTTGTTATGAGTTATGCAAACCTTAGATTAAAGAAAAAACATACCTTTTCATCTACTGTTGTAGGTATAGGTTAGGTTACAATATAGACCCACTGAAATGTAATTGCATAGCAAAGGGTATGAAAAAAAGGACTGGGTACCTACAAGTCATTGTAAGCGACTAACAGAATTATTCAAAGCAAACCGAAAATTACTGACAGTAACAAAAATACTTAGAACTGTATTCCAGCTGATATCACATCAGCTTACTTTCTTTAAATCAAAGTTCTGTGTATTAAACAGGGATGTGTTAGTTATATAGTGATATAACAAACCGTCTCCTGTAAAAAGTAGCCCAGCATGGTTTGCCAGAGAGGTGCAACTAAAAGAAACAAACTTGAACTGGTCCAGAAATATGAGGTGCTACAGCTGCTTTCACTTTAATATGTATTTGCAAATGCTCTGCATCTAGTCTAATAAGATAGCCAATAACTTTGTATTTCTGCTAAAAACAGAAACAGATGTCACCAGGGTTGCAAGTTAAAAGCTCAAGTCAAGCAAAATATGTAGTGTGTATATTTAAAAGTTGTTGGGAAATCTTCCAAAATGCCCCACAATTAAATGGCAAATTTAAACATTGCAATATTTGTAAGTATCAGGATTAATTGATAAAACTTACCCCCCAATTTCCTTCACATTTACTTAAAACCTGTGTTGTATAAAAACAATATACACAGTTCTATTCACAATATACACTGTTCTATTCACAATATACATGGTCTATTCACAGTGTACACAGTTCTATTCACAATATACACTGTTCTATTCAGTTAAGGTTTATCACCACTATTTATGGCACTATAGTACATATTATTATAATTTTTTTGCATTAACAAATAATTCAAAACTATTTTTTTTGTCACATAATATGCACATTTTAACTTTTATATTTATTCTATTTTAGTGCAAAGCAAAAATGTATGTAATAACATTACTTAAAATTAGTGTGATTTGCATACATTATGGTTTTAGTTACATTACATAACTACCATGAAATATATAATTACCATGGTCTACTAACAACTGTAATTCTCCACCTCTTTGTAGTTAATTTCAACCATGAAAAAGGCAAGCTCAAATACATCTTTGGTAATTTAGGTTTTGGAAATTGAACTCTAGAATATTACTCCAAAGAAGCCGCAAGTCAGTAAAAATCTAAGGAATATAAATAGACATATACTGTTAAGTACAGTTACATGCAAAAATAGACCTGCTCCAAAGATTCAAAAAAATAAAAACCTAAATTAGTGTTTTAAAAACCAGCTGATTGGCAAAATGAAATGTTGTGCAATTGCAATATATACAAATAGATACTGTAATTATAATATTGTATAACACTTACATTTTGCAAGACAAAATGAATATCTTTAATAATAATATATATATATATATATATATATATATATATATATATATATATATATATAGAGAGAGAGAGAGAGAGAGAGAGAGAGAGAGAGAGAGAGAGAGATCTGCGAAAAAGATGAATAAATCGATAAATAAAGAAGTACATGGAAAGATGAGGTTCATAACATTTTACTGAGGAAACAAGGACAGCATGTTTACAAAGCCTCTTTCCTTTTTACGTGCCTGAACCAAATGAGCATGCTTCAATAGGGTGAATATTAACATGCAGGGATAGGAAAAATACACTTCAGTAACCAAGATCATCTTCAGTTTAACACAGTGGCTTCAGCAGATTATTGCTCTAAATGAGCATCACAAAACCAATGGAGCTTCGGTCTCCAAATTACATTTTCTGATCATCATTCCAATGTATTTTTATTGCACATCATGCATTATAATGTAAATTTGTCCTATTCTTTTCAATAAAATGTGGTGATGAAGTAATCCTGCTCTTTGCATGATTAAAGATGATGGATAAGCTTGGGTGGATAAATATCGAGGCTGCTAAGAGTAAATCTGTACACCTTAAATGTCAAAATGCTTCCAGCATGCTCCTTGCTAATGACAGGAAGAATTAACATGTCTGCAGATTAATCTAAGATGAATAGCAAGACATCTCTTAAAAACTGATCATCATCCGTGTATTGAAATTTTCTAGCCTTTATATTTAAGCGCTCTAGCATATTAGCAGCAGACATCTGCTACAGTAAAACTGTATTCCTTTACAAGGAAAACATTACACAACCCAAATATTGTTTCAACAGAAATGGGAAAACATGTCCATGATAAAAAAAACAAATTAAATAAAGGTAATACACAAGTTTGTGGTCATATAAAAACATTAGCACCGTGCACATTTCAATAAAACATGATTATGCATATGAGAGTGAAAAAACATAGTAAAGGCTTGTAAATATTTACCAGAGTGTTTCCTTCCTTTCAACCGCCCTATTCAATGTGTGTGCATCCTTTTAGACTCCGACAAGTAAACTAGAAAGGGGGTATTACAGTATAGTACACACACTGCCAGTGCCTCTAGACATATGACCCAAAAGTATGATCTGAAGGCACTCTGTGACCTCTTGCCAACCAGCCTCTTGTGATTAATTCAGCATGTCCTTGAAACTCTCTACAAGACATCCTAGTCTTTTATTTTTCTTTTATATTTTTTAATTCGAATTTGAATTTCTAAACATAAAAGAATTATGTAAAAAGGCCTGCAAGTCATTATTATATTGTGCAAATGATGGACTAAAAAAAGAAAAAGCACCACAAGGCTGTTTGCATGTAATGTCAAAACAGCGGCCGCACTGTGATATTATATATATATATATATATATGATATATATATATATATTATATATATATATATATATATTAAAACTGCAAGGGTACTACTGTACTGCTGGGGCATAGCAATTTCTATTTTCTGACAGATGGAATTACTATTCATCTACTTTCTTTTCTGATTATGTGCTGGACAGCAAAATTTGGGCCGCAAAATGCTAATTCCTAGCCTGACACCATGACAGCAATCACAGCCGTCACAAGGACAGAATGAAGAGAGCAATCTAACATCCAGGGATATGAATTTCTGATCAGTGGCTGGCAGACTGCTGTGAAGGCTTACAGTAATCCCATTGGGCAGCTTGGGTTGATGAAGCCTGGGAGCTCACCGCCACAATGTAGGTAGTTCACAATTGCAGGCATCTGCCCATAATTTAAAACCATATGAGCACTGAAGTGTATTCCACTGAACAGCAAACTGTAATTTAACTAGTGAAACAAGTTATGCAGATTATTTTAACTTTTATTCCCTTTAACCTATTTCCTTTATACAGTTTTCTTTCTTGAAATGGCTCTTTCATCAAACATACAAGTGTTGGCATGACATTCTTTATAACAAACTTTTTAACACGTTCCTTGAGGCAAAACTGCTTAATGAAGTCCAAATCATCTTGTTCTCTATTTATGTACTGACCTTAAAATGAATTTAAAAACAAACTAGCAAAAAGGGAAACATAAAAATAAAGATGTCAGTCTGCAGTAAGGGAAATCAGAAGAGAGCTTGATTGTGGTTTATTTATTTTTCTATCTAGAATATTTTAAAAAATAAATAGATTTCACATTGCATTCCACAAAGTGTCTTAGTAGATGGGCCAACCAAGCTAACAGGCAGTCATACGTTTATGATACATACAATTGCAGGACAAGCGTCTGTGGTAAATGATAGCAGCCCTGCCAGCTGTATTGTGGATTTCGGACACTGACAAGCTCAAACGATTAGAGGATTTAAAATTGAACCTGGATGTATACTGTCTAAAGAGGGATTTTAAATAAGTACACATTAAATGAGTACACAGATATCTAACGACGTTGATCAATGGTATCTGTATTTGTAGTCAGAGAAAGACAGAAAATATATACAAATGCTATAATGGTGTGCTGTGTAGTCACATGTCCTCGAGGCTGTAAAACACACAACATAACCACATGATACAATCCAGAATGATTTGAACGATCAATCAAGGACTTTAAAACTTAGAAAAGCCATCAACTTGGTAACATTAAAATATTTGGTCCTCAGATGTACATTTTAAAAAATTAGCAGAAGGATGATGTCGTATTTAAATTGTACCCATCCGAAAGCTTCCTAGCATAACACATATAGTCAATATTTGTTAGGACTGTAGGTAGACGACAGCATAAAAAACAAAATCTTCATGGTACCAAGAAGCTGCCATTAAGGAAGGCTGCGAAAATGAAATTACTGAAGTGAGCATATCAGCACAAGATTGGAACTGTGGAAGACTGGGGGAGAAGTGCATTAGACTGATGAAACCAGGGGCATTTGATCAGCATCCATAGATGAATACTTGTAAAAAGAGAGAAATGGGAACATTATACTGAATCCTGCTCGTCTACAGATGAAATTGTTCGTTGTCTGTAATCTGAAATACTCAAAGAATAGCAGCATCATTTCACATTTTGTGACACGATGACGTTCTTTCACCCCCATCTTTCTCACTGAGGTGATAGTACACAGGATTGCAGAATTGTATCTTTTGTTTCCCCTGACATTTAATACAAATTATAAACTAAAACTTTGGCTATAGTGTTAGTGTTTGATATATATATATATATATATATATATATATATATATATATATATATATTATATATATATATTATATATATATATTATATATGCACATTCATAGTGGCCAAGAGTACAGTCTACCCTCAAGCACCCACCTACATGCATTGGTAAGTGCAGACTATATAAAAACCCCATATAACCTACATTATTTAAAAGCTTGGGAGGTAAGCTATTGTGCAATAAGTGCTAAAAGCACCAAAATTACCTTTATTGTTGAAACAGGTTGGTTTTCCTAGTGTTTTGTTAATGGCTCCATTATTTGACAATTTGGTCCTAACCAACAGGTTTAGTGTTACACAAAAATCAGATACACCACTCATAAATGTACAGCTAATGTACCAATAATCAGTTTTTCAAACGTAAGTGCTTTATTATCCTGTGCTTTTTTTTTTTTCTTGTGTGGTATATTTGCATCATCTCCTTGAATTGTAATCTGGTTTCCTGAAAATACCCCAAATATAAATTTTTCCAGTACATTTGATGTATCCTCCCATTAATTTAAGAATCTGCGTACTTCAAAAGAGTAGACATGCCATTTCCTCATCACAGCTGTTTGATTTCTCAATTGTTTAACTTTACTTTCAGGTCAATGCCAGTGTCATGAGTTTATTATTTTCATTTAGTTCATATGCACATTCTTTTGTTTACTCAATACCTACAAAAGCATGATTGATATAAAACTTACAGTATTAATAGAGTCAGGGATATGCAGTCGGAAACAATTGTTCTGCAAAAGCTGAGCTAAATGAACCTGTTACATTTTAAAGTCGGTCTCTGGAAGTTCAAGTCTATCAGCAACTGAGCAGAGCTACAATCGTCTCCTGCAAGGTAGCCTATTTGACTCATGAGCACACACCAGAGGAGTTATTTGTGATTATCTCGCTCAGACATAAGCATCTGAATTTGCTTCAGTGAATACCAAAATGCAGTAGACACCAACTTATATTCCCTTTACATGAGCATGTAATTCTTAGGTAGTATATGCAATGCCTATTTTTTCTCTTGTCATAAAAATAATACATTGCACTCAACATGTTTTATGAAGATCAACAATAATACATATATCTGATATTTTAGAATATACACACACAAAAAAAAAAAAAAATCCTTAATTGTATACCTTTATAGGTATGTGGTTTCTTTTAAATGACTATAACCACACACTGCTATATTAACAGCTATGGTGCATACAGTACTTTCATTTAAAAGGACAGTTCAGCATTTATTTAATTTTATTGTCCCATAATGCTATTGAGATCCTTCCCTGTACAAAAGAACTAACTGCAATCCATACCATTCGTTTCTTATTACTGTGTATGTATATATTTCATAGTTATTATTCAAATGTTATATAGTGAAATATTTCCTTTAACAGAAAATGCTTTATACAGTTGGTTTCCTGCTATAATCAAGGTCTTTCTGATCTGATATCTGAAGGTTATGCTTCAGTGAATAATTCAGTAGGTTACTGAAACTGTGGCAGCAAAAAAAGTACTAATCTTAGATTGAAGATCCGAAGGATATTAAGGAACAATTGCAAAAAGTGACACATTTAATAGAGAAAGATTACTCTCTGCTACATCTGTTTATATGAATAGAATACGTATTGCAAGCATTTTGCAAGCAGTCTGACTATGGTGAAGTATTATTAAGTTTTGTTTCCTTTGCTCTCATAAAACCATATTTTGAAGACTTCTGTAATTTGTATATATTTATAAATCAACATAATGAATAGACAGGGAGTGAAAGACAAGTCTAAAGAAAGATAAAATCCAAGAAGCAATAGGAAGACCAAACATTATTAAACGTCTTGCCATGACTGAATTCCTTCTGGGCTGAGACTGAGTTAGTCCGGATATGTTCTCAATCTTTCAAGGGAAATTTAGTTGATCTATGTGAGACAAGTCAGGAATTATGAGTAAATGCATGTGTGAAAAATGATGGGGCACAATCTTTGCCCTTAATCTCTAAGCAGAATTGCAAGATGGTCCCAGTCCTGACAGCTGTCATTAATTGTAACCCTGCACTTGCATTACTGATATACTATATATATAATATATAATATATATATAGATATATATATATATATATATATTAAGTTTGACTTGCTGTAACGACTTTATTTAAACATTTAAATGTAAAGTATTAAGAAAAAGTCAATAGAAAAGGTTTTGCATTTAATATATCAAAATTAATTGAAAATAAAAAGAAATAAAACAGCACACTGTGCATGCAATGAATTTGTGGACACACCATCCACTATGCATTCTAACAGTGACAATACATTTTTAAACCACTCATTATAACTGCCCAAAATCTATTTAGAATCAGACCAGATATAACACTTGATTTTTAATATGATGCCATTAACTGCCATTTATTTTTTGTGCTACTTCACACTAAAAAAAAAAGAAACCTCTCTGACTGCAACATTAAAATATAATGTAACCTGATTTATTTATTTATTTATTTATTTAGGTTTGTTTACTTTTCTGTTTATGAACAGCATGCTAAACTATGTGTCGTACGATTTGATACATAAATGTCATATTACAATTGTTGATACTTTGTTAGTTAGTATAACACAAGTAAAATTTTCCTTTCAAAACCCGACAGAACTTCAGCTGTCAATTGGAATATGTAGTATATATATATATATATATATATATATATATATATATATATATATATATATATATTAATTGTTTGTTTAGTCCACCTCCTTTCCTGCCTCCACCTTTCAGGCGTCTTGTGCCACTTGTCCTGCCCACTGGCTTAGTTTGTCGATTACAGTTTTGCCAGCGTAGGGGCGGTTATTGAGCTCCAATGGGCAAGGCCATGGGCACATTCAAATAAAGAATCATTTACGTATGTGTTTACCTGCCAATTCAATAAGTCGGTCGTTTCACTCTATTGGTTGTTGTCTCCTTTCTGAATAGTAAAATGCTTTTATTTGTTTCCTTTGGTTGGTTTGGGTTTACTTTATAGACATTACAATAATTAGTTTACCTGTCAAACCTTTTTCACATGCCAGATTTTGGCACTACCATTTCTGGGATGCATTGAAGCCCATCTAACACTGAGAATTTAATACACTCATTGATATTTCTATTCTGTTTAAATTTTATGTCAACTAAAATTAACCAATGCATTCTGTGAATTTGGGTTACTCTGATTTAACCATTATAAAGCAACATGCAATTGTTTCTTGGGGAGGACGTAAGCAATTAAAATTAGGGAATCTGGACATAAATATATGTTCAATAATATTTTATATATTGTTAACAATTACATATTATATATATATATATATATATATATATATATATATATATATATATATATATATATATATATATATAGATATATTAAGGACACTTATATCTAACTTCTGATATATGAAGACTGAATATAGATTGAAGACTATATGAAAACAGTTTCAATATTAACTGAACAAATTTAGCAGATATCTAGATGATTCAAGATTAAAAAACAAAACAAAACAAAAATCTAAAAACATGCTTTTTCCTGCTTTTTTCACTACTGAACTAACAGCTCTGTTTTTTTTAAAAAAAAGCTCCACAAGCCTAATGCCATTTCAGTCTGAGACTTTTCATTTAAATTAACAGTCAGAGAATGCAATGGACAAGTTTGTGGTATCATGTTTTGTAATTTAAACATTATTAACATTGTATAATACGATATCTATATTTGGTATTTGCAAGCAAGTAAATACAACTAAATATTGTGCTCAGTGACTGAGTTAGCATCAAACTTATCATATCTAAGATAATTATGATGCCTGTGCATGGTAATGCTGTCAATAAAGCATTACAATTATTTTCAGCTTCATTACTTCTACATTGATAAATTAAAAAAAAAACAACATTCAATTCTTTCTGAGGATTCTTGACTTTTAGCGACATCTGCTGGTGCAAAATGATCTGTGGTGTATGAAAATGCTTGCAACATTGATTTTATTTTGTTTTAGTTCCATGGTCTTTTCTCACCTGTATCGACCCCATTCTAATCAACACCCTCTTTCCCTCCAGACAGATTCCTACTGGGAGAGGAGGTGCTGAGTTTGCTGTCCTGCAGTCAAAGTCTTTTCAGGAAAGCTTCTACTCAGCAGTGAGTCATGCAATACACTCATCAAACTACCAAAGATGATAATAGACTCTAACCAGTAAGCTTGCTCCCCATACCTGAAAACAAACGTGTATAAGAGATGTTTTGCTTTTATCACAGAGCAGTTTAAAAACCTTAAGGCCACGTTATTTTGCTGAAATACTGTAATGCAATAAGAGATAGGATCACAGGTGGTATAAAGCAAAGGGGCTGCTAATATAAGTACAGTCACTACACTAAAATGTATAGTTAGTCAAAGCTAACTTGTCATTATTTATAGCGTAACATTTCTCAAGAAATAACAGTGAATTGAATTATTAAGTTTGTCTTTTATTCATAACTAATATAATGAATTGCTCTTTCCTCCATTACCATATCTGCCTTTCTACTTGCTATCCATCTTTCCCAAAGGAAAATTTCAGGAGGCAGTTACGGCAGGTTACGAAGAAAAAAAGGATATTGTCTGAAATTGGACTTGATTTTTGGCCAGGACTGCAGAAGTCATTTGGAAAGTGGAGAACATAGGTTAGGAGTCGTTGAATCATCATAGCAGAGGACAGACGAGAGAGGGTTCAACGTACTGAGCAACCCATACCCATAACCCAATGCCTATGCATTGCTCAGCTGTACTTATTGAATGTATACTGTGGATGTACAGTAGAGCAGTCATGCTAGTTCCACAGGGGACTTTGTGTTAATGGTTGGCTGATCTAAGAGTTTGATAAACCATGCTTTTTCTTTTTTTTTTTAATGGGTTCATTTTTACTTGAGATGCAGGTAAGTAGGTAGCACTTTTGGGAGATTTGTTAGAAAACTGGTTCTACAACTGCTGGACAGTCTAAAAGAAAATTTCTACCGGGGAAAACTTGGGGTTATGTTCACACTACTGAACTACACTGTACAGATGTGAAACAATCCCAGGTTTTGCCTGTTTGAGATAACAGCTGCAATACAAGGTAACATACAAGAGCCATAAACTGCAGGGCAACACCAAACAGCATAGTCTAATTATTTTGTTATCAAGCCAGTGTGAAAGGGCTACAGTATATGGGGAAAGGTGAGATATTGGTAGTCTATATGTTTTTTTTTTTTTTTTTTTTTTTTTTGGGGGGGGGGGGGGGGGGGGGGGGGGTTGTACCAATGTGTACAGTGCAGCTGCATGATTGATTTTGTGTTACCATATTGGTAGCCTACATGCTAAAGTAAAAAGAAAGTGTGCTAGGTGTTCAATTGATTTTACTACTGTACTTTATACTGCATAGGCATACTGTACAGATTTATATTTTTACATACTGTAATGTGTAGCCTACCCAAAACACATTGGGGTTATTTTAGTGCAATGATTTATACATTTAATACATTGAGCGCTATAAATGTACGTGTGTGCGATTGTATTGTAAATTTTTTTAAACCCGACATGTGTGTTGCAACGAAAATGCAAATTGCTGTACGTTTGCGCAGGACCAGGGTGGCACAAAATCACTTTGCATGCTAGTGGTCATATGGCCACTAGCTTTCAAAAATCTGGGGCCCAAGTTAACTTTTGTGATGGCCAACATTTTCAAACAAGGACAATGTGTACATATTGCACACACATTGCTTTTGCATGCTTTATTTTCATGTACAGAAATGGGTGTTTTTTTTATTATTATTATTATTATTATTATTATTATTATTATTATTATTATTATTATTATTATCTTTCAGTTGTGGGAGGGAAATATATACAATCTATATGCCAGAAAACTAACTCCATCAAATTCCTGGGGACTATATGCATTAAATGCCAAGGAACTATTTTCTGTGCGCATGATATGGTAATGTGAAGTATATACCAATGCCAGGGAACTATATAAATAAAATGCCAGGAAATAGAACTATATTAATCAAATGCCAGGGAAGACAACTATATAAAAAATCCAGGGAAGTGAACACATTTCTTTATTTTTCAGTTACTGGCTAAAATACTAACACTCTGTTTTTCATGGAGTTGGCCAGATTT
This sequence comes from Polyodon spathula, assembly GCF_017654505.1. NCBI lineage: Eukaryota > Metazoa > Chordata > Actinopteri > Acipenseriformes > Polyodontidae > Polyodon > Polyodon spathula. Next base: position 26,050,669 of record NC_054537.1, on the reverse strand, counting down.
TCCAAATCCAAATGCAAATAGATTTGACTGTTGCTTCTGTTTCTTTGACATTTTATTTAAGGTTAGTAAGAGATATTTTGAGATTGTATTTATTTTATTTTATTTTGTAATTTCCTGTGCTGCCTAAGCTGATCAACCAAGCAAGTCAGGGAAACTCAATGACCTGTACTAGCGCTGCAGCACTCCTGCAACACAGAGAATCTTTTTAAATCTGTGCAGTTATTTTAAACCCCTCATAGGTGCCGAGACAGACACATCAACAGTCCTTTCATTCATTGTTTTTGTTAGGGCGAGGGGAATCTACTTGTTTTTGAAGTTTTTTTAGTTTCTTAATTTTCTTAAAGTTGGCAATACCCATCTCGTCCAAACTGCAGACAACACAGAATTATTCAGAATGATGATTTCCGCTGTTTTATCCTAACTTCTGGCTGGTACACATTAGTATGGAAACAAGAAAAGGGGGATGGTTCCACGAAAGGATTGGCTCTGAGAGATCAACAGAGCCATGCAGATTCTGACAGTGAAGCAGAAAGCCTTTATTACAGAACTAAAGTTCTGTTATATAGCCTGTAAATGTTAGTGCCAACGTGGCGACTTTATGGTAAAATTTACTGTTCATATTAAAATTGAAGGTGGCATTTGACCTGATTTGAACCACCCTGGGCTGCGACTGGCCCATCTTAGTACACCTACCCCTAACTGTCCTAACAGGAATCCGGTATGCTGTTCTACTCTATTCATTTCCACTTTCGGGAGATTTATGCCAGCTGATTTATTAATTGCTCATAGAGAACATTCAGCTGATAGTAATACATGTATTAGACTTTAGATTCCAATAGAAAATATTAAGGATAGATGTAAATTGCAAATAAGGTGAATGGGATATTGTGACAGAGAGTGAATAAATCCTAGTCAATAATCTCCCTCCCGATCTGCGAGGGTGCTTTTTAATAGGAACAGAGTGCCTTGTACTGGTTGGTTTGGCAGTTCATTACAGAGTCAGTCGGAAGCCAGTCAGCCAGGAAGGGGGCGGAGTCACAATGCCCGAAGTAATCGCCCTAAAGCGGTATGTGATGTGTCAGTCATGGATTGGAAGTGACGTGACTGGACTAGCTATCGCAGGGGGCGTGGCTAAGGGTATAATTGGGGATATGACGATGTAATCTGTTCCTCTGATGTGGTTACCACTAGGACCGAGAAAAGAAACAACCTATTGGTACTCGTGAGTGATGTGTTTTGTTTGTTTTGTAACTGACTGTATTTGTCTTTTGTCAGATGACTAATACGAACCCAGGAGCTGCCGCTTCAAGCCAGCGCTAAAACCTATTTATTTATTTATTTATTTATTTATTTATTTAAACATTCACCATAGTTTGATCATCTTCCAGCTCTACTGCGCTTCTATCAGAGGATAGAAGCCTGCTAGTACATCATAGCATCAACTGTGAAACACATTTTAAATCAATCCACACAAGTACCAGCTTTTTCATTTTGACTTGCTATGTTGAAAGCTTAGTTCACATCTGTTGAACAACAAATAATAAACAAAGACATAATTGGTCCACATTTATTTTATTATCCACCAAAACCAGCCAATCAATACTTTGTACCGATGAAAGCAACCAATCCTGTCCATGCAACAGCCAATCACAGCCTGTCAGCTCGACTGGATCTTTCAACGACAACAAACCAAGACATGGACAATTATAAACTATAAGCAGCTCTGACAAGTAAAAAAAAAAAAAAAAGTTTAATATATATATATATATATATATATATATATATATATATCCATCCATCCATCATCATTAACCACTTAATCCTTTTACAGGGTTGCAGTGAGCTGAAGCCTAACCTGGCAGACACAGGGCAGGACTACACCCTGGACAGGATGCCAGTCCATTGGAGGGCACCACACACACACACACACAAACAAACAGAGGGCAATTTAGAATGAACAATCAACCTGAACAGCATATCTTTGGACTGTGGGAGGAAACCAGAGTACCCAGAGAAAACCCACACGAACACAGGGAGAACATGCAAACTCCACACAGACAGACCTCTAGTCCAGAATCGAACCCAGGACCCTGGCGCTGTGCAGCAGCAGCGCTAACCACCAATCTAATTATGTATATCCAGGGTACCTAGCAGAGCCTTCATTGACAGGCCCTATTACTTAATTATAGACCGCTGAGGAGCTTTCTGACACATAACAAACAAACACCATTAATGATTGAGGTACCACTGAATTCCATTTAAATGTAAAATACATTTAAAACAGTCAAATAACAATTGGTTACATACCTTAGCCTCTTAACGGAATTCTCTTCGTCTATGATTGATGAATGACAGTGTCAAAGAACTAAATAAAGGTTTGTTCTGATTAGACTGAGGCACAATACCCCACATATTCTAGGTCAACAGAATGTGAATTGCTACAAATAATCTATTTGCCTGTCCAAAAGACATATCGTGTACAGAAGAAAATAATATGCTTTAGATTACTCATGAGTTAAAGCTTTGTGAATGTGGCCTGATTTTAAAGTTATTACTATACTAAGACATTGGCAAAGTCTTTTACTTGTTATACCCATAATTAAAGGCTCATTATGTGAATATAATTTAGATGCCATCAAAGTGTATTGGAATTAAACAGATTTATTTAACATTGCCAGATATTTTATTCCTATTTGGCATTCCTAGTGGCTAATTTGTATCTATTACAAAAATGTCTATAGCCAGTCGACTTGTTAAAATCTATCCTAGACAGTATCACATAAACAAAACAGTTAATTGAACTAATTAGAGATCCAAGGTATGTGACTACCCCTAACATGACATTTTGAATGGGTGCCTAAACATTACAAACTGAGATTATTTCACTGTTGGAGAATTCAGCAGTAAAGTCAATGCCTGGAATGTGCTTTAGGCTGGGCCAGTGAGTCAGACAATCCACAGTGTGTATACTGCAAAAGTCTCTATTCATTCATGTTTTGTGATGTGATGAGTTCACCATGTATTTTTCAATATTTCTGAGAATGTGATCCACAGAGTATGTGTTTAAAAATCACTCATACTAAAAACACACTATTTTACATTAGATAACCCCATTAGGCATCCCTCTAAATCCACCTCCTTATATGTTCTAAACCTTTTCATATGGCAACTGTATATTTTTAGTGCTATGGTAACTTCACTGCTGAAATGTAACTTTGCCCTTCACTTTGACCAGTGACCTAATATGATTGTCATATTGTTTTACTTGGCTTTTGGATGACTCAAACTCTTTGAAATATTGGCTTCATCTATTGCCTTAATTTCTGGTAATATCATTTGTTTTCTGCATTTAATATATATATATATATATATATATATATATATATATATATATATATATATATATATATATATATATATATATAGCTTTATTTATAACAGAAGGCAGTTTTTGTTCTTGTTTTTGCCAATATGTTTTAACTTCCTACAATGAAACACACGTAAAGCAATTGTATTTTATGATTTACGTGTATCAGCAATCGTTAACTAGTGTAATAATTAAAATATTTTAATCAATTAAACCTCTCAGCATTGTGCCAATTTCTTTGTTTAAAAGTATCCCCAACCCCCAAAGTATTATTTCATGATTTTAAATGGAATGTTTTATGGGCAATATTAAACAATCAGCTAAGACAGTCAATTCTCAAACTTGGAAATCCACTTAGTGATGTTTTTGTAAGTAAAACACCAATACATTGTTATTGAAGCAGCCGGACAATTTGATTCTAAACATAGCAATACCTGGATTTCAAAAATATGCTACCATGCAGAGCTAACAATAAGGATTATTTACAGGATATATAATATTTACTTGCAGTAGCTACTTTGTAAAAGAATCACTGATGGTTCTCCTCATTATTTTTTATAACCTTGTACAGGCATTGATACATCGAATGGCCACATGATGGTGCTATAAACCCTTGTTTAAACAGCAGTTAACTATGTTTTGTTGAAAGTAGAGTCTGAACTGCCAGGCATTCTTGGTTCTAATAAACATTCCAAATGAAAAAAGAATGGTATTTTATTTTTGTATTAGAAATGGTGTTCTTGAAATTGATGATTTAATTTTTACTCTGTGTTTACTGAGCAAGTTGGCAAAAATTAGGCTCGAAATTGAAACCCAGAAACAGGCAGCTTGTTCAGTCGCTATTCCCCTATTTCTTGTAAAAGGTGTGGCAGTGCCCGGGCCTTGCCAGTCAGCTATCTGTTAATATTTTATTTCAGTACATATGGGGCAGAGGTAGGGTTGTTGATCAGGGGTGACGACATTTACTGCAATATTGTTTACTGTGTCAATAAATAAATAAATAAATAACAAAGCAATGAATCCACATTTATAAATCATATAGAAATCAGTGCCAGGCCTTTTGTGTATTACTTTTTTTTTTAAATTGGTACTAGTTTGTTTTGATAGATGTTGATTTCCTTGTGCAATAAGTGTTTTGTAGCCGCACATTTTTTAAAAGAAGAGTATGCTATATACATTAGAGTGCAGTATATTACATGAGCCACATGCAAAATAAGCACAGTCGAAAACCAGAACTGAAAGGTGTGAAATGGTTTTGGTAACAAACTCCGGTAATTCAAATGTTTACCTGTTCTTGCTTGTACATGATTAGGTCTATTTTAGTTGTTGACTTGGTTTAATTGCCTTGGGGAAAAGATGGCATACGCTCCAGAAAATGTAATTAAAATGGCAGTTACTTGTCCTGAATGTCACAGATACAGAATTCTGCCTGGCCCTTATATACCACAGACGGCACAGCATTAGAACAAAGTGCATGTGTTTGTTTTATAATCAATCCTGCAAAGGATCAAACAATTATGTTTTTCTATTTAAAAAAAAAAAAAAAAAAAAAACACTTGCATAATTTTCTTTGTTTTTGAAGTACATTTTGAGTTTTCTGATTTAACTGTATACACTATGTAACACAATTTTTGTTCCTGGGTAGTAAGTGTTATTTCCTAATTGCTTATGCCTCAAAAGTATAGAAAATGGCTATTATTCCCCACAAACTTTGCTTTTGTGACCAGACAAGTGATATTTTGAAATGTACCTATTTCCAATGAGAAAACGATCTTTTCGTTCACATAAAGTCAGAAAAAAACAATATATGAATCCAAATTAACATGTATTTATATTAAAGTAATACAAAAATGACTACAAAAGATTTAGAAAGGAGTAGTTTTTTTGGGATTTACGATTATACTGTAAATCACTTTCACGAATCAGCCCTCAAATGTAATCTCCCATCATGTTCTCGTTATACTGTCCTTGGTAGCGACGTTCAAAGTCCAGTATACCCTGGTGGAAGCGCTTGCCTTGATCCTCCGAGTACGCTCCCATGTTCTCCTTGAATTTATCAAGATGAGCATCAAGGATATGGACTTTGAGGGACATCCTACAGCCCATTGTGCCGTAGTTCTTCACCAGTCTCAACCAGCTCCACATAGTTTTCGGCCTTGTGATTGCCCAGGAAGCCCCGAACCTCTGCGACAAAGCTGTTCCAAGCTGCTTTCTCCTTACTAGTGAGCTTCTTGGGGAATTCATTGCACACCAGGATCTTCTTTATCTGTTGTCCGATGAAGACACCGGCTTTGATCTTTGCCTCAGACAGATTAGGGAAGAAGTCTTGAAGGTACTTGAAGGCTGCCGACTCCTTATCTAGAGCTCTGACGAATTGTTTCATAAGGCCCAATTTGATGTGCACTGGTGGCATCAGCACCTTCCGGGGGGTCCACCAGTGGCTCCCACTTGACATTGTTCCTCCCCCACAGAGAACTCGGTCCGCTGCGGCCAGTCCCACCTGTGGTAGTGCGCTTTGGTGTCCTTGCTGTCCCAAAGGCAAAGATAGCAGGGAAACTTGGTAAAACCGCCTTGGAGACCCATCAGGAATGCTACCATTGCAGCCTCTTGATGCCATCTCAGAAAAATGCAGATATGTATCCACTTAGGCAGCTGGAACTAAACTGAACTGGTGGGCTTAAGGCCCCTGTATTTATACTACTATTTATATTACTGGAAAGTTCTAAAAAGTTCTAGAAGTTACTCCAAGTTTACTCAGCACTGAATCTATCTGGAATGTTCTGGAAAATACGGAAATTTCAAAATATCACTGTCCTGGTCACACAAGCAAAGTTTGTGGGGAATAATAGCCATTTTCTATACTTTTGAGGCATAAGCAATTAGGAAATAACACTTACTACCCAGAAACAAAAAAAAAAAAAAAAAAAAATGTTACACGGTGATATCAATCGATTTAAGAATGTCATTTGTCTTTTGCTGTGAAAATTAATTGGGAAATCCAATTGAGCTGTGTTTATATGCTTTTGCCATATTTAAAGCTTGCTAGAGCTTGTTATTCCTGAGTGTTATTCCACCAATGGGAGCCTCAGTGTTGTATTCTGTATTACAGTTGGAAAAATGACTAAATAATACAGAAGTAGGTTTACACTGTCAAATTGACTAAACCTGTGTACAATGATTTATATTACTCTTGACAGAATCTTGACATTACTTTAAGACAGAAATGTTATGAATGCTTAACAATCTAATGTAAGTAAATAGCAAGTAAATAAATAAATACATAAATACAACAGAACAGTGAATGACATCTAAAGTCAATATTTTACCAGTACATGTTTGATATTGGTTTCAAAAGCAACCAGACAGGTTTGCAGTCCCTTACTTAGATTTCCAAAAATGCTGTCATTTCAGTCAGCAGTGTTTTGGCTTATACATTGTTCACAGCAGCAGATACCTCAGAGTTTTCAGATTGGAACCACTTCAGGACTTCAGAATGAGTATTTAGAGATTCCGTTCCATTAATTCTCAGATTAGAGTGATAGGGATCTTAGACCTTTCCGGCAATGCATCCTCAAATAAATGTAACCATTTATAATGTAATATTTTTTGTTTATTTAGCATTGTAGGCTACATTAATGTTAAGTAGTGAGACTTCACAATTTTTTTAAAATACTGATGAGCATTGTATGCAAATAATTTAATACACAAATAGGGCAATATAAGCTCTGGCTACTATAAAAATAATTAAAATCTATAAAACTAGTAAGAAAAAATACATGCTTCATGTATATCTCCTATAATGGAATCTATTCAACTATATATTACTACTATCTTTATATTACTGGAAGAAAATCCAACACCTTTGTGGTGGTTGCTTTTCTTTTTGTAATACAAATACATTGGTGTTTCCTTTCCATATTTAAAGCAAATATGCAGTGTGACATTTGTTGAACCAGACAATAACAAGCCACAGCATAGTTGCTTGAAATGCATAAAACACTTACCATTCTAATCTCCATTTACACAAAGTAAGAATTTATAATTCAACTACATTATAATATTCAAATAATTCATATTTATTTAAAAAATCATTCTAGTACAATAAATTAATTATAATTTTCAATGTACAGTACACTCTCTATATACAAAAGTATACCTTTATTGTATTACAATATTAAAACACCTATGATACAGCAGGTTCAACAGATTAATAACAAACCAGCAGAAAAAATGGCAGGACACTTTATATAATCCGTACCTTTATTCTTCCAAAATACAGGAGAAACAGTTCAACCCCACTGTGTTGCCTTTATCCATGATTGAAAACCTCAGCAGATTTTGTTTGGGTTTTTCTCTAATGATTTGATATGAAACTAGTTTCTCTCAAAAGTTTACAGCTAGTGTGTGTGTGTGTGTGTGTGTGTGTGTGTATATATATATATATATATATATAGGATGGGACCAATACAGAGGTTCCGAATAATTTTCTTTTAAGGTCGCACTGAACCGACACATTTCAACTGAAAGCCGGTTAAACGTTTAAATCACACAATTAGGTTGTGCTGTGTGCATAATCTCGAAAGTGCTTTCAATTAAAACCAAATGTCGCCTTTTAATCTGTAGACAGGTGAGTTTCACGAGGCCGGTGAAGATCCATATTATAAACACATAAGCATAACAATAGTGTGGAACGTCTTCATGTAGGGTTTACATTTATTTTTAAAATTTGAACATGGTGACACTCTTAAATGATGTCATTAGGTTCTGTAGAGTGCTTTCGATTCAAAGGGAATTGTCGGCTTTTAACTGGCCAATTATCATCATGTATCTTTTGCTCATCTCAATTTAAAACTTTTAAACATCAACAATAATAAATCGAAGAATTGTAACAAGCGATTTTTATAAAAAAAAAACCCTGGCCTACATGAAGATGTTACACACTATTTGAAATCAAAGTTACACCCACAGGTTACTAAACTACTAAAACCATTAGCCTTATATTTTTATATAAAGTTGAATGAGTAGTAAATATGTACCTGTATTTTTAAATAAATACCATTAAGAAACAGCTCTTAGACATTATTTAGGATGCTTCTAAAACAAAATAACACGACACATGATTCTGCAAACAGTTTGTCAATATTCTCAGCCATCTTGACAAACCCAATATGTGGTTCTGAAAAAAAAAAATGTAAAATTGCATCTGAAAGCTATGCAGTCATAGAAGTAAAGTATCATTCTGTTTGGCAACATTTTAGTTTGAAGTCGCTTTGTATTGTTCTGGTGCAGATCCTTGTGGAGGGGATCGTAATGGAGTTTCTAGAGTCGCTGGAATATGTAAAAAAATATATATATATATATAACAACTACAGTAGTACTACTGCCCTCTGCCCCCATGCTTATTTATTTAAACCTGAAGTGAGATGTACAAACGAATGCTATGTGAGTGTACTGTGGGAGCTTCTCACCCAGACTTAAAGATTTACTTGTTGGGATTTTGTTACCTTTCATTAGCTTTAATATTACTTTCTCCACTCCTCCACTCATTCGTTATTTCATCTGCTTTGTTAAGGAAATTAAAATAATACCAAAGCCAACCAAAGGTGGAAAATATATTTTGAAATACTAACAAGTGCTACTTTCTGATTCCACTACAGTAACACATTGCCAGTTAACATTCACTGACAGCACTGCTGAAGAGTCATATTCATTAACTCGACCTATCTCAGAAATGCCTGGAAAAGAAAAGTACAAAATATACATACAGAGAGACTTACAAATATGTTAAGTGAGCACTGGGGGTGGAATTGAGCTTACTAAAACAGTCTGATCAGTCAAAGGATCCTGGGCTAGATGTGGATGCACAGGGTGATGGGTGTGTATTGCGTCATTAACTGTTCCTGCAGAAACATGGAAAATGTGGCATTATGTATCATAATCCATCATGAAAATATACACAACACCTAATTCTACAATACAGTTTGGACCAAATGTATCTTCCTTGAAATGCATATCAATGCAAAATATGATACTTGCTCAACTGTATACTGCATATCAGCTAATAACTAGCACTGCAAATTTGAATGAAAAAGGTAAACGTCACCATACTTTACAGTAAAACCCCTATTAACTAATTAGCAGGTGGTCATAAAACCAAAATAATTTTTTGGATAATCCAATTGTTACTCAAATTGGACAATACGTTGTTTTCAATCAAGAAACCTAGAGTAATAATTGCATCAGTACTGTTTTGTTGTATCAGCAGTGTGTAGGTATGCTCCAGTAGTATATAAATACAAAAAATATAACAATTCTAATTTAAGAAGTTTAGTGGGCAAAGGTTAGGCAGAAGAAAACAAAGACGCATACCGTTCAGAAGCATTTCCTGAAGCAAGTTGTCAATTTTAGCCATTCCGAAGAGTTTGACAAACTGGATCTGCTCGATCATTTGCCAAGTGATGATCTGCAGAGTAGGCAGGAGCAGAAGCAGCTCCCCGAACCTCCCTCGAGAATCATACTGCCTGTCATTGATGTAATCTTCCAAACTGATCTGCACTTGGTACCGCATGCTTTTGATCTTAGAGGAATCACTAAGGCCTTTAGCTTCTGAGAAAATAAATAATTCATCTCTAAACATGCAACATACTGTACACATGTTGTTTTATTAATGGGCTGGTGTTTTGTGCTCTTTTATCGCTTTGTTGAATTAACATTATGCAGTGTACTCTTTTTTGAGAATTCCTTACCTGGATCAAAGAAGACAATAGCCTTTAAAGAGGCATATTCATTGTCATCTATTTGAATATCCTGAAAAGGCACGACCAGTTCATCCAAAATCCGGTTTGCAACTTGGCTAATCTCAACTTCAGGACAGTTGCGCTGGATAACATAGTCATTGCCTTAAAGAAGGAAGATTAATCAGTACAATTGTATAATATACTTTTTAAATGCAATTTAACAATCTGCAATCTTTAAGATTTAAGAAAAAAGCTGTTAGCATTGTTTAAGTGGGAATGTCTCAAGAATACATAAGCATGGACTGTATTTTAGATTTTGTTATCTGGGGTGAAGTATAATTAGAGCCCCATGAGTTTCTTTTTATATTATCATTTTTTGTTTTATTTTTCACAAATTTTGTTTATTTTCATTTTACCTGCTAAAAATGTTGTTTTATTTAGTTATATTACAGATACACATTAATAAAATAACTGAAATAGATGTATACAAATAATACATGTACATATTTTTTCTTAAACATTATCCGCCTTTTTTTAAACTTTTTGACATAAACAGACAAAATTATTTAGTTACCATAATTTCTCATTAGCAGCAGTAACGGTAACTTACAGTCCCCCACTCTTTAATTAACTGCCTATTTACAGTAAATATTGCCCATGCCCTCTATAAAAATACAATAAAATAAACACACACACACATATATATATATATATATATATATATATATATATATATATATATATATATATATATACACTGCTCTGCTATTGTGGGGCACATACAGCAATCTACCCATTAAAAAAAAAAAAAACTATAGGAATTGTTTGTCAATCCCATTGTACTGAAGCAGTGCTCTGGGATACAATAAGCAAGCAAAGTTTCTCAGTATTGAAACACTAAGCAAAGCAGATTCATTCATTCAAATTCATGCAAAACCAAAACAGCATTTGTTCAAGTGCAAAGTTTGCACCACTTAAAATAAAACAAAGAATTAGCATACTGATACAAAATACAAGCAAACCAGACATATTTTACACAAAAGGAATAAACAACTGATGCTTAACGACAGTATCTTTTGACTTCCGTTCCAGCTGACAGCTGCGAAATCTGCACATCATTATTTTTTGTCACTATCAGCTGCATACATCCCCTAATGCTCAAATTCTTTATGTTGTTATGCGTGGTTTATCCATTTCAAAAACAAACATCTCTTCCATCACAATATGAATTCCCAATTCCCTGGACATAATTGAGGGCTGCGTAAAGGAAGACCTCAAGAATTGATAATAAAACATATGTGCTTATAACTTAGAAAAGAGTAAGGAGATTCCCCTTGGCTCACGGAGGTGAGACCGAACGGTTCGGTCTCCAAGTCTGGGAAGCAAACGATACTTCCCCCAAGGGGGATCTAGAGGAGGAAATGAAAAGATGACAGTGATAGTTACAAATTGGCCGGGGGTCCCCCTTGACTTTCGTTGAACCTGCCTCGACGAGGACGATGCCAGCGGGGGCTGGGCTTCTAGGTTGGAAAATGAGCTTCACTTACCCCCAAGAGGGGGACCACTGCAGAGGAAAGTGCAGTTCCAGAAGTGGAGAGCCGAATAGAAGAGGAAGTATAGTGGGGGGGGGGGGGGAGGATGTTGGAAAACCAAAAAAAAGCAAGACCGAGAGAAAATTCAAAGCTTGGATGTTAAATAGGGGATTAGCAGATGTTATGGGAGTAGGGGAAGAAGCCCTTGTTCATGTCCCCCAAATAACACACACATTTACAAAGGTGATGAATCACTTGCTCCAAATTATACATTTGCACAAGTGCTATACAAAGCTTCCAATTCCCTTCAGGCTGTGTCTATGGTAGATGCTGAGCTTTGACAACTACAATTGCAAGTACAGTAATCTGTCGCATATCCGACTGCCCTGGGAACAGAGTAAGGGCGGATATGTAAAAAGATATTTAAAATTATATTATACACAGCTGTAAGAATTACTATATTCACACAGTTATTGTTTTGAGATTCAGCTTTTATTAGGGAGCTCCCCTAAATCCCTTGTTTAGAAAGATACAGGGTAATAATTCCTTTGACACAGTAGCCGTCTGCCATGTGGGTGCGTGCATTCGCTGCTGAGTCCCAGGCAGGAGATCAAGATGGAGGTTGAAGTTGATATGTCCCACAGGCAAACAGGCTTTATTTACATATCAACACACTGAACAGCTCACTTGACACTACCAGCAATGGCTATGCATGGATCACATACAACACAGTGTACGCAAACTTTGTTAGGATCTACAATATCTGAACTAATCTTGTTCTGTTATATGTGAGAGTGTATTTTATGTTGAAGATTGGGATCATTTCCTGTCATTAACTCAAATTGGATACCCAAGAACCAGAGAGATTCAAGTGCAGTTTTTCTAGATTCTAAGGAAACCAAAGTGCATTTGTGCAAAGGTACCATTTGCGTCTGTCAGCCCTAGCAAAGTTCTTACTAATGGTAGTTTATGTAATTAAGCCACCTCAACATTCAAAAGTAAAAGCATGACCAGGTTACATTTTTAAGTGTGCTGTACCTTAGAATTATTACTGGGCAGACTGATGTAAATTCACATACTTGCAGAATGAATAGGATTATGTGTGGGGTGGAGGGGGGACTTGTTGGCTCAGAGTTACACAAGTCTTAAAATAAAAACACATACAGACTTGTACATGCAAACACCAGCATCTAGCACAAGTTCAGATTCGCACTTTAACAAAATAATTAACAAAAATGTGCAATTTCTTGCAAAAGAGGATGAGCATGTATTACCGAGAAGAAGGAGATCTTTGTAAGGGGTTGATCGCTTCACTACCCCAAGAAGTAAGTGCTCCCCGGCATGTGCTCTCAACAGACTAACCTAAATACAGAATACAAACAAATATATATATATATATATATCAAATCTTAGGGGAAACATACACAGAACTATGTCTCCATTGATTTACTGTACAATTGCATTAAATGAGCCATCAAGAACCATGTCAACAAGCTGGTTTTGAAATACATTTGAATACAAATAATAATATGAAGTCATTTCAAAACAGGCCTAGAAATATGATATAACATTGAAGTCTGAAACAATAAGTCTCCACATTGGGCATTACCACCTATTAGCCTTTGTCAGGACTTACTGTGTTGCTAAAAGTACAGTAACAATTTAAGTTTCTCACAACTGTACACATTGTCAAGAATGTTTAATTAATGGCTATATTGGAAACTTGTTCCTTTAATAATACAGTAATTATAGCAATAAAAATACATTTCAAAATATAATTTTACAAATAAGTCTAAATATGAAGTTTACAAACTCGCAAATGTTTTGCTGGTTTTTTAATTTATGTTTTATTTGTTTTTAGTTTACCTATGATAGTCTGGAAAACCACGTTTAATAATACAGAGACTCAATTGTGTGTTTCAGAATCAGTGACTGTTTTGTTCCTGCCACATTGTGCCCTTGTTCTGTATATAATGAATCAGTTTCTGGTGCCTGAAAAAAGACAGAGAGGTTTGGAAATATGAAGAAAATTACTTAGAAATTGTATATAGCTTTTTTTTTGGCACTGCAGATGAATCTCGTCCTCAGTATGTTGACTGTGGTGATGCACTGGCTAATGTTTATTAAAAACAAAAGGGCAGCTGGAGAAACGTTTGTTTTTAAAAGTTTGTAGCGATTTTGGTAATAATTTCTTAGAAAGAGAGCAGTTAATAGGACACTCTATTTTACAAAAGGTTGTGTTTTCTTAGTATGTTACTACCATTATGACTTTTACTGGCACTAGATTTTCCACTGGTTCTAATCACTCACTCTTATATATATATATATATATATATATATATATATATATATATATATATATATATATATATATAACATTGGAATTAGGAGCAGTGTTCTATGCACGGAATGACACTGTACACAGGTTAAGATTTACTGGAATTTTGGCAAATACTGTGATTGTCTGATTTCTGATATGTGATTTTGAATTCTCAGTACTGTTTGGGGGGGGGGGGAGCCAACAAAAAAAAATTGCTAAGGTGGGGCATGATTAAAAAAAGCTTGACAACCCCTGTTTTTACCAATTTACAAATGTATATTTCTTCTTGTATATCAGTATGAGGCTGACAGTATAACGTATTGCACTGGTAATTGCCTGTTCCAGTATACTGTATACAAAACAGTCTGACAGTACTTGCATAATTACAAAATAATTACTGTATCTGCATGCTGAAAGGCACACTGTATAAAATCAATACAAATGTGCTCTTTTTAAATGGAGATGTTCTTTTTTTTCATATGAAATAATTACCTGATCATCTAGTGGTAATTCACAAAATGCTGGAATATGTTTTGCCCATTCTACCAGAACCAATAGCTGCTGCTTCATAGATTCACATATATCGCTAATACTGGCAATTTTCTTCGCTGATATATCTGTAGGTACTCCAGGGCTGGGCACACTGATCTAAAGAGAAATGGATATAAAAGTTTAAATTAAGTTACTAGTCTAAGGACACACAAATTGGTCCACAAGATGGTGATGTTCTCAAAGTAAAATCACAAAAGCAGTCATGTGGAAAATTGCAAATCAAAATTACACTATTGATGCTTCAGTAAAGACTAATGTGCATGCAAATTAGCAACTGTCATTCTATAGAAGAGTCATTAATAACACTATGCATACTTTTTAAGATGCAAATTTGCTAAATATCTGTATACAGATATTCATTATTAGTTTGGCCTTTGCTACATCTCATTTCATTTTTCTATCATGTTTTCAAGTAAATATAATCTAAAATGTATAATGCAATATCTTTAGTTAGCAGAGTTGTGTTAATGAAACAATTTGTCTAGTATCTAGATTTTTAATGAAAAAAATGCATTCGATTTTTTCTGTCCATAATGGGAGTACATACCTGCCGAGAGAGACTTTCAGCTTGTGCCAGTGCAATTATAGATGGTAAACTGCTGCTCTGGGATTTATCTCTTCTAGAGCTTATCCGGTCTCTTTCATTCTGTACAGCTGGAAAATAAGCAAACCATTTAACTCAGTAGATCTAATCATAGCCAAAAATTATTGCTTGGAAATTAAAACGTCTATGTCTCTTTAATGCATAGTCAATGAAGTGTATATTCCCTGGTGGATGAATGGTCATAACACGATGTGGTCTTAACACTAAACTAATCACAAACATTATGTGCTCCATTGAGTATGAACTGTTTGTATTGTATTTTTTTTTTTTTTTTTTTTTATAGGAAGACATACACTAGCATTTATAGAGGTATGTTCTCTGAAAAAAAAAAAAAAAAAACTGTTGCTACAGTAGTGTAAATAAACCAGTTAAAATGTAGATGCTTACGTTGTTTCTTGTTCATTTTGCTGCATTAACAGGTATTTTACTTTTACAAGAAATTATACAATTTACACTTTGAGCAAAACAGCAGTCAATATTTAACATTGTATTCAGGCATATTTATTGTATTATTTGTACAAAAAGACATCAACCTAGAAAGACAGGATAGTGAGCACATGGTCTACACCTATAACCACCAAACTATGGTTATGTATTGAACTATGCCTGAAATTGCCAGAGCTAATGAAGAAGCATTTTGCATTGTGTAAATACAAACTAAAAAGGCAAATTAAATGGATATATTTTCACCCCAATGTCTATACAAGAAACAGTACATGTTCAGTAATTACCTTCTTTTTTCATTCCTGCATAAAAACATTTGTTAAGTCTGCAAAATCTGCATTGATTCCTCTTGTCTTTGTCAATAACACATTGTTGATTAAACCTGTCGGTTAAAGCATTAAGTTATTACAGTGATTAAAGCAAACATTAAGAATTGTATAAAGACCATTTTTACCACTCTCTTATAAATGGGAGAAAATATAAAAAAAATAAACTGCAGTCCTAAGAAACAATTCCTGTAAGCACAAACATTCTAGTTTATTTTTAGCTTTTCAATAATATAATTGTGTTCAACTCATCATTATATTTTTGTGGATTTTCCTAAAATGAAAATAAAATGTACTGACATGTATATAATTGTACCTTTTTTTAATGCTGTTATTATTTCAATAGGACAAAGTTTAATATTTATTTTCTTCCACACAAAATTACCTGCAGGAATATACATGGCTCTTTCTAATGCTCCGTCTGAAAAAGCCCTTGCAGCCATCACAACTGGAGGCCCCGTAGTGTTTGCCTGTTGCTTTGTCTCCGCAGATCGAACAGAGTGAATTCACGCAATTCTCTGATGTATTCATGGTTGTTGGCTCGGCTGGCAAACTGTCTGAAGAGTATATATATATATATATCTATAAGAAACATAACATCCAAGCAGCTATGCCTTCAACCCTGAATAAATGCATTAGTTTGGCCAATCTGCAAAAACATATGGCTGTCATCATAACTCTGGCTTTTAAGGTGACATGTACTGCAGCAGTACAAAGACACCAGACAGTCATTTTACACATTTTAAACATATAATTAGGGCTTCTGTTTTTCAGTTTTTATTAATGAAATTTCTTGGTGCTTATTTTTTGTTATTTTTCGAGTTATATGTAAATCGTTTTTTGTTTTTTTTCCAGGCTTTCAAATTTTACATACTGTATGGATTTATTGCAACTCGGCAGTACCTGCACGCTTCAATTGTACTTTCTTTCCTTTGTTTTCCACAACAAAATCCTTAAGGTCAGATGCATATTCTTCTTTGGTTTCTGTGTGTTTAGGCATTTTTTTACATTTTGCCAGCATTTGCAATTCTGTTTGAAATTCCACAAGCGTGTAAATACTCCTTATTAAACTGTAATGTAGCTTTAAATCTCGCGAACAGAACAATACTCAGTTTATCTTTTTTTGTCGGTTTAAACCGAAAATCAGAAGCCCTGCATATAATATATTGTATTACTGTTTATGGCAGGCTTCTGCATATCTTAAAATTTACCAAATTCATCTTAGCCAAAGTGTAATTAAAAGTGTTTTAATTTAGCTAAGACTGTTATTTAACAGATGGAAGAGTCACAGCATCTTTCTAGTGGAAGTAATGAAGACTGATACATCAAAAAGCTGCTTTCTGTCATCTCGTAAGCAAACACAAATGAGTTTTTAAATGACTTGTTTTGTATACTTGCCAGCTGCTGTCACCTTCTTCCCAGCAGGCTAATGAGATGCGGGTTAGTCAATTATAGAACTGACAACACACATCTTTACATGGATGCAATATGTTGTTTACACTGTAAATCCTCCCTCTTGGGATAATTAAGTACCAGCTGAGTGGTCTATCAAAAGACACAGTTAATTTAATTTAACTATATCTAATAAATACTGAATGGACGATCAAAGAAATGTGGTCCTTTAGGAATAGTGCAAATGCATTTGACAATCATAGGCATAATAGTTTACAGTTTGAAAAAAATAGAAATGTTTTGTTGAATGCTGGTACATAAAAACAGTATACAAGTTTATATGCCCTGGGAGGAATACACTAATTTAAAATAAAACTAGCAATAGACAACTTTATTTGAATGTACCATTTAGCAAGCTAAAATGGTACATTCTCTTCCCATAATTCAGTATGCTGTCATGCACGTAATTTTATTTTTTGTCTGATATAATGTAGTACAACCAGAAGGGTTCCAGTCAGGTTTGGCTTGTTAAACATTGTACTGTGCCATTCAGTACATCATATGGTAGGGCAACTCCAACAATTCTATGCCATTTTGTAATCTGCCTATAAGGTATTTCTGCATCACGTTTTATAAAGCCCACCTGTAACCTTCCTCCAAAGCAAACACTGTATGATGTTGGTTTTTATAAAAGATGGGATTTAATCTATTCTTTAAAAAGCACAGGTGGTACAGTGGTAAAATAGTTGTTTATAAACCTGTAATTCTGGGTTCAATTTACACCTCTCTCTTTTTTTTTTCATTATATATTTTTTCAATAAACATAATTTCAACACAGAAAATGCAAACTTCAATCTCAAATGTCATAATTATCAAGACAAGATTGTAAACCCTCCTAAAAATGTAAGTACCTCAGAAATGTTACAAAGTGCACCAATGGCGTACCAGTCCATTTTCCCCCATTATAAACATGGCCAATGTTTGCACACCTACATTACAGTGATAGGCTTGTAAATAAACTCCATGTCTAATTCTTGTCTTTACCAATGAATGTTTTTGTACTTTAAAAAACAAAATTTTTCTTCCAGATACAAAAAAAATATATATTTTAACTGTGAGTTAAGTTGTGGAAAAAAATATTTGTATATCGTATATGACTAGGGCCTAAAGTAATTCATGACAATTTCACACAAACTGCCTTATTTGCAATTCAGTCCTACAGCTTCCAGATGCCACAGAAAAAGGGCTCTCCTTCAGCTTAAAAATGACCTTATTAACTATTGACTAATACAGGTCAGACAACATCTAAAATCAGCAAGCAAACTTTGGGAACATTTAATGATTGCAATTCACAAAGGAATGTGCACAATGTTTGTAATTACTTTGCCATAGTTTGTAACTGATTTAAAGAAAAAAGCATGTGCAGCGCTTCAAGAATTCTGGAGTCATAAAAGTAAACAGTAAAAGAAAATCCTATATAGACAAGAGTGGTTCACAAAAGCGGGACGCTTGAAATAAAGTACATTTATTACCACTTGATATTAGGCAGGGCAGCAGGTAGAGACAAATGTCCTTGAGGTTAGAATGCTATTTGCAACCATAAAAGAGGTAGGCCTAGTCTTACTAAACATTGGTCAGGCAGGAAATGCATTTTAAAGATCATTGGAAAAGTCCAAACGTAAGATAGTCTATTCTCTCTCTCTTGCTCTCTCTCTCAGCAAAACTTGCAAAGAATATGTATGAAATGAAAATGTACAGGTTGCATAAGTATTCAGCCCCTTAAGCCAGTACTTGGTAGAAGCACCTTTTGCAGCAATTACTACTATGAGTCTTTTTGGATAGGTCTCTATTAGGTTTGTATAGTAGGATGGTGACTTTTTTGCCCATTGTTCACAGGGAAATTGCTCCAGTTCTGATAGGTTTGTTGGGGATCGTTGATCATCAGGACTTTGACTGGGCCACTCAAGAACATTAATTCTCTTCTTGTTAAACCACTCCAGTGTGGCTTTGGCTTTGTGCTTCAGGTCATTGTCTAGCTGAAATGTGAATTTCCTACCCAGTTTCAGAGTCCTGGCTGACAGGTTTTCCTCAAGGATGTGCCTGTACTTTGCACCATCCATTTTCCCCTCTGTCCTGACAGGCTTCCCAGTCCCTGCTGAAGAGAAGCATCCCCATAACATGATGCTGTCACCACCATGCTTAACAGTTGGAATGGTGTTGACTGGTTGATGTGCAGTGTTGGGCTTGAGCCAGACGTAATGCTTGGAATTTTCAATTTTTGTCTGCGGTATCATCTACATGCTTTTTCAGAAACTCCATACATGCTATAAGATGAGACTTTTTGAGTAATGGTTTCTTCTTGGCACCCGTCCATACAGGCCAGCTTTGTGTAGGGACCGGCTTATTGATGATGTGTGAACACTGACTCCCATCTCAGAAACAGAACTTTGCAGATCTCTCAAGGTCATTGTTTGCTTCAAAGTGACATCCCAAACAAGTTTCCTGCTTGCCCGGCTGCTCAGCTGGGGAGGGCGACCTGATCTGGGTAGTGTCTGGGTGGTATGATGCATACTTCCACTTCTTAATGATGGACTTCACTATGCTGAGAGAGATAATCAGCGCCTTTGAAATTTTCTTGTACCCTTCTCCTGCTCTGTGCCTCTTTATCAATATATCCCTGACATGTTTCGAAAGCTTGTTGGTCTTCATGGTTGCTTTGTTGGATCATTGTGTGAGTTGCAGCTTGAAAGTTTTATATACCGGAGGGAAATTATCTACAAGTTGAATAATTTTGAGTACACACAACCATTTCACTAATTTTGTGACCTTTCTAACAAATCATTTGCACCTGAGTAGCAAAGCGGTTGAATACTTATGCAACTGAGATTAATCTGTTTTTCTCTGTAAATCTCATTTATTTATATTCTATATGCATGTTTTAACTTGATCAATGTGGAGTAATTTGTGTAGATTCTACATGTAAAGTCTAATTTGAAAGCGTCATGAAGTGTGCTCAAATGCCAACAAAATGTGAAAACTTTGCAGGGGGGTGAATACTTCTTCAAACCACTGTGTGTGTGTGTGTGTATATATATATATATATATATATATATATATATATATATATATATATATATATATATATATTATAGATATATATATTACCTTGGACATTCTGGCCTTTGATTCTGACCCTCATCATACAGTACGTTTACATGACAAAGCGTTTTCCAGTAACAAATTAAAAAATACATACAGACTTTAACGATTTTCTCTGTTGTCTAAACCACGTGCAGGAATGAAGGTCAGAGTTTGCACAACGTGCAGTATGCTATCGGAATACGTTTTCCTTAAAGTGTGTTTACATTTTGTTAGTTTTCGAAATTTAATTGGACATTTCTAGATGCTGTTTTCCAAAAACTGACTTTAGGAATATTCCGATACATTTTCCAAAAACTGTGTTTACATGACTTTTGATATCGGAATTAGTTTTCCTAAAAATATCGGAATTCTTATGCTCATGTAAACGCACTGATAAGAGGAAACATCCTTACACCACCGGACAATAGTCTCCATCTGTCATGTGATTGGTTCACATCACTGTCAATCCCGCCCCTTTTCAAAGGAACGCTCTCCACCTCCACTTCTAACAACAAGATAAAATGGCCGAAATGAAAAAAACTGCTGAACGGCGATTCTGTGATTTAACAGAAAATTAATTACAAGCATACTACAAAAGAAAGAAAAAACATGTGGTATGAACTTCAAAAACATGTTGTTATTTATTTATGTTGTTTACTTATTTATTTATGCTGTATCAGCTATTCTTAAACAAAATACTGTAAAGCCATAAATATTTGCAACCAACATATTTGGCGAATCACACCCATAAAACCTATTTTGCTCCAGAAATGTTGGTGACCTGTTGCACTGGTCGTAGTACATTACTTCATTATATGTGCATCACTAAGCTATACGTGCCGAAAATGCCAAGTTTTTCTTTCATACATGAAAAATGCATAATAAAAGGCTCACAAATATTTATGGCTTTATAGTATATGAAGTCATATTTACTATAAAACCTTGCCTTTCTTATTATTTTGACTGATTCATATATTAAATATGTACTGCAAACTAGGGAAGACTATTGTTACCTGTTATAGCCCTCCTCTCCAGTCCATATATATATATATACACTTTTCCATTTTAAAAAAATGTCCTTCACACTTTTTACTGAGAAAATCCTCCCTCACTTTTCTTAAAACATACGAAAGAAGACAATATTACACAACCAGCAAAGTTGAAATGTATAACCAAAATGTAATGCAGCAGAAGTATGGATTGTATAATGTTTTTAGTTTTAAAAAGCTGTTTCCTCATCTTTCATCCAATTTTTATCCAATAAATGTTTAAATCCCCTACACCATGGTATATAGGAGATTCTTTACATCAGAAACAAATTATTTGCTGAAAATTCTTTGAAAAAAAGCAGTTTGACAGAGATGTAAATTTGAAGCCACTAATGCTGAAGTGCCACAAGCCCTTTTAAACGTTTGGTGTATGAATTAATCATGTTATAGTTTTTTACCAAAAATCTGTAGTTATGGTCTGATTTTTTAATTATTCCCAATTATACAGTCTGAGTTGAGTCTGGCATATTGTGGCTCTAGGACTGAATTACAAATGGGCAGATCTTGTTGAAATCTTCTGTGAATTTCTCAAGGCCCTATTTAAGACAAATATACAGATACTAAATAAACCGAGTGACTTTACCTCAGCTGAAGAACAATAATTATACTTAGCTAAACATTAGCTTTTGAATGATAGGACAACAAGGACAGCTTCCAACAACAGATTGTTTGAGCCAAACTCTCCTAACATGAAATTATATATATATATATATATATATATATATATATATATATATATATATATATATATATATATATATATATATATTCAGTGCCTTTATTTTTCCCCTGATTATGGCACAAAGAATAAGCCAAGAAGTAAACTTTTCTTTAGAACTCAGCTACTAATCCAGCAATGACTTTAATAAAACACACACACACACAAAAAAAAACAGCACATGAAAATGAGAAATGTTGTACAAACTGCAATGTCTATTCAAATACCAAATGTGTCTTTTATAATGACTACTTTAATTTTCTTTCAATTGTTCAAGACAATAGTAATAACAACAAAACACGAATTGCTGAACAATTTCCGCATCGGACACTCACCCCCTCCATAAACCACATGTACATTTTCAAACTCCAAAGTGGTATAAGTTTGATCTAAAACTTCACTATAATTTGCCAAATCCATGTTCATGAGGGATTCAGAGAGAGGCATCCTTGAAAGTAACATATGCAGCTGTTGTACGCTCCCCTTTCCAGAATGATGTGAACGAGGTTACTCTTTTACACAGGCGCTGTATAAAATAACCAAAGGTTACATTCCTCAACCCGACTGTATGAATTTGTTGGAATGGGAGGAGCTCCACAAATTGTTTCTTCTTTCTGATTGAAGTTTGCTTGTTTCTGTTGTGGTGTTAGTGATGTCATAGCGCTGTAATACTGACTTTTAACTGTTGTTCACCACAACAGTGTGTTGAATGTTGACTCAAGCTCATGTATAATTATACGTTTGTTCATTTTTTTAATAATTTTGCATTTTTAGTGTAATTTTGTACAAATCAAAAATGGCACATATTACATACATAAAATGAAAACACAGCCACATTTCTGCTAAGTGGCAAATATTCAAATTGTGACCAACATGAGATAGACTTCTTATTAAAATATTTAGCTTTTATTTAGGAGATACCAAGATGTTTAATAAGTAAGTTTTCTGAGTGGTGTCTGAAGGTGATAATAAGCCCCAAGCCCAGTTCTACTCTAAGGCTGCTGTTCCAATACCAATATTAAAGTGTGTAGCCAATGCCTTTACTACCTGTCACCCGGAATTAGCATAACCCATGGCTTAACTAGCCCATTCCTTTGTGGTTTTAATCGTTATTCTACAGTACATATTCTCAAAAGCATTTGCATATTCCATACATATATACTCATTTATTTTTAGTGATTAAATACATCTTTAATCTATTAATCTTTAAAATATATTCAATGAAACAAGCATTATTGATATATTTACAAAGAGGGAATTTATAGACCTCTTGCTATCTTAAATTCTAAAATCTTATATCACGAATACTTACACAGCAAAACAACAAACCCTATCTTATCTCATTCACTATTAAATCTCTTCCCTTCAGTGTCGAGCTACAATCTTTACCTACTTTACACTCTGGAGCAAAGCATATCAGGCAATAAAATCTCAATAAGGTTGTTTCAAACCCCTATTCCAGGAAAATAACAAGCAACACATTCAGCAATACATAACATCAACAGTATGGAATGCTTTATTTCATGCTGTTTATGTTACATATTGCTGAGTATGTTACTTTTGACAGTATGAAGAAACAAACTTTAATAAGCATGTCATTCTTTTTCTTGCACACCAGCAGTTCTATTATAAAAAAAAACAAAACATCTAAAAAGCACGGCTGTTTTTTCATGAATTGTCAAACACTGTAACACCATGGTTACCTATATATAGCACGTGGTCAGTTTGTACTGGCAAATGCATTACAAAATGTTGGCATCCAAAATGCTGAATATATAGAGTATGTCTGTTTGTTACAGCAATACTTCATGCAGTGATGTAGTTTCTTGAAGGCTACTGTATGCATAATCTTATTGTGTTTTTTAATGGCAACAAAAAATGGTGAAAGACTAATACCAATACATGTAGATATTATGAAACTAGTCCTGTAAGGTAAGGTCAATTTTATTTTTAAGCTAATTATGAAGAATTTTTTGTTTGGGTGTCAACTCTGAGGATCTTCTAACAAGCAGAACAGAATGTCTTTGTATTTAGGAATGTATTGTTGTTCATTTATTTTAAGTGGAAAGCCCCATTGAGTGATGGCTGAAGGATGCAGCTTCTGCTGCTTGTTTGAGATTAAATTCAAAATTAGATCAGGAACCATGACCTGAGTATTGAAGAGAGGAGGTGTTGATGGTTAAGATAACATGAGTTTTAAAAAAAGCATTTACTTAAAATAATATTTTATTCTAAATAAATATTATTTTGTCGTCAAGCTAACGTGTTCAACAACAACAGGAGTAAAGTGAAAACACATTTTGGCTTTTGCTTTTGAATCCACAGGACAGGGATATGGTGGTAGGCTATTGTTAAGCATTAAAATAAACAGAGAATGCGCAATTGTTGTAAATGGATCACAGTAATGCAAAAAATATTAGGTATGAAAGAGAGTACGATCTACCTACAGTGTTCAAATCAATAGAGATAAACAATAAAGTAAAATGTTATATATTAATTTAGTTGATTGTGTGTCATCTGGTACGTGTGTATTGTTTCACGTAGGGCAAGTTGGTAACAACTGCAGCTTATCTGTTTGTAATCTTGATAACATAGATCTTGAAAGTTCTTTAACAACTCAGACCTGTGGCAAAAGAGTTTTACGTTTCCAGCCAACTTGGAGAGAGAAATATCCCTGGATTTTGATCATTCCTGGAAGCATTCCTGTGTGACACCTTCGTAGTAGCCCATGAGCAGTATCTGCTTTGTGTAGCTGATGGTTGCTCAGAAAATCTTTATCCACAATGGGTTAAAAAATTGGAAAAAGTTTCTGGAGAAATTTCAGGTGCATGCAGCACATAAAGCACATAAAGGGGAGTAATTATTTAAAAAAAAAAAAGAAAAGTATTGTCTACTTTGCTTTTACTTGAAATACACACAAGATTTAACTACTGCATTGCTTTCTGGGTAAAGTAAGGCCATTTTTGCTTCTGGGATATTTTTCAAATTTAATACAGTATTACATATAATGGCTTTGATAACATTTTTAAAATGAATATCCGAACAAATACCTAAATCTTGAACGAATATCCAAACGTGAAAATTTCATGTTCGCCCCGCACGAAAAAAAAAATTCTAAATATAAATAGATACTCATTTTTTTTTAGCGCTCACCAAAAAGACAAACACAAAGAACATTATAGTATGTTCCTGATATCTGGGAGCTTTGCTTGAACCACCGCATCAACATCTGGATCAAATGACTGGGCTGAGGATATCTTGAGTATCGAGGTAAGTTCAGAATAACATTTTGATTTGTTGATATTCATGAAGGAGAAAGATTTCAGTAGCTTTTAGCAGCATTTCTGTAATAATTCTCTATAAGAAAAAGGGTTTGAAGAAACAGCTATTTTTTGAGCAATCACATGGCTTGCCTTAACAGCAGCATCACTTATGCTACAAACACTCATAAATATCAATTGCTGCTTATTCAATGATTAATTCAGATTATTTATCTTCATGTACCCTTCCTGTGTAGTTATTATCTTTCTTACCATGGTTTGCTGGTAGTGTCTTTTAAGGTATTATTTCACAACACACACACACACACAATGTTGCTTACAAATAAGACACATGGGCTTTCCATTCATGCCCTCAAAGAAATATGAAATTCTACATTTCTCTTGAAACACACAGCACTCTTGTTCCACCTTTCTCTTCACGGATAAAGGAATTCCGGCGAAGGAATTAATTCAAGGCATGTTTGCACGCGTGTTCTAAGAGGTGATGGTGAGTAAAATAATCAAATTGTATTATTTAGGGGAATGTAAATATGCTATACATGATCATTTTTGTTAAATACAATAACTTTGAGGTTTTGGGTTCATCTTTGTATTTTTATAACTGTCACCTGGCCCGCATCTAGCACCAGGGTATCAGATCAGGCCTGCCAAACGAAACGAGTTTGACACCCCTGAATTAGAGTCTGCGGGTTAATAAAAAGTCTTTGGCTGTGTTCACACTGGGTCTGTTTAGAGGGTTTGGTCAGCACTCGGAAGGATTTGGTATGTTTGGTGTGAAGGGTGAACAACAAAGTCCGCTTGGGAAACAAACTGTACCGAGTCCACCTAAAGAGGTGGTCTCGGTATGGTTGGTAAATTGCTAAACCTCAATGTGAACAACTGCTGGACTTTGCACATGGGAAACAAACTATACAAGGTAACCTGTAAGTCTGTTTGAAACAGACACAATGTGAATACAGCCTTTGCCAGGGAGTTTGTAACTGGTGTTAAGATGGCTCTAGAAGTCTTGCTTCTTTTGAAAACTCTAAATCAGGCAGTGCAGTCAAGACTAAGTTTTTTATATGGCATTATTTCCACCTTGGAAATTCTTACAGAATGTTTCAGTGCTTAGGTCTGATGATAAATGTGCTACACTGTACAGTGAAACCTTACAAATGTGTGCAGAGCTTGACTTTGAACCACCACAACTGTCTCGTCAGCGAAGACCACCAAGCCGCTATACTGCAGAAGAATACTACCGAGCACAGTATTTTCTGTTCATCGTTACCACTGTTGATGCACTGAAGAAACATTATGATCAACAGGACATTGTGGATACAGCTAATCAATATCCAGAAATAATTGTCCAGCTAGCTATGTACCAGCAACAAGGATAGGTGGAAGATAACGGCTTGTTTGCTGTTATCTTTAAACATTGTCATAAGAAACATGTTCAATGAAATAGAGAAACTGCTGCTCACAGTTCCCTGCAACATTACAGAAGCAGAAAGGACTTTCTTCTGCATTTGTGGATTGACGAACTACCTGCGCAACACCATGGTGCAAGAGAGGCTGAATCATTTTGCCATTCTCCATGTTCACCAAGAAAGACTGGCCCTTCTTGATAATCTTGAGATAGCGGCAGAATTCATACAAAATTCTAGTGCCTGTAATGCTGTATGGGAAATTCTGAATTTACTGTGTTGGTTTATAATACTAGCAAAAAAAGCTAATATGGCCTGGTCCTGCCAAAGAAATGCCAATGTTCCTTTATCCGAACTGAATTGTTTTGTTTTCTTTATTCTGTTTTTCTACTGCTTGTCAGGACTCTAGCACCATAAATAGTATTGTGTTTCTTGACAATTTTAAAATATAGGTTTATTTAGTTTTTTTTTTTTTTTTTTTTTTTTTAAGATATTATAATATATCTTATAATGTAAGTTTTTTATTTAAGTCATTCATTTACAAAATTATATTTTTACTCCCAGGGTACAATGGGGCCCCCATAGTCCTATGAAAAATGTTCTACACACAGGACATGTGTCCCCCAAGCATTTTAGCTGTGGTTGCACCTATGACTATACCAACCAAAAGGTTAAACAAGATTCCAGAGCAATGGCAACAACTGTAAATTGTTTTTTAGCTCCTTTTTTTAACTGCTAATACCTCATAAATCTTTTGAGATGTCAACTTTACATTTCTGAAAACTCTTTGGGCAAAACCCAAACAGTACTCTTCATTTTGACTTGATACCTAATACAACCATAATGTGGTCATGTGACTTTTTTGGTTTCTGGGTGATAAAGACACAGTGGTTTGAGATATCAATGACTTCAGCTCTATCTACAGTATCGCTCTCTCCAGATCAAAAATAGGCTGAAGCATAGGCATGCAATCATATGTTTCATTACCCCAGTTTAACCCCAACTTGTCAAACTCAGACATCTCTACAGGTATCTTTGAATATAGTCAGTTTCTGACACTCTGAACAATTCCTGCCAAAGAATGTCCTAGACAAGTTTCATCATAACTGGGAAAATAAATGTGTGATACACCGTACATACGGGCAGATAGACAGGTGCTGATGCTCCGAATAACAAAAGTATAATTTATGTACAGATGGAGGTACAGGCACACCGAAGATAACACCACTGGTGATATGCCTATCCAGTGTTGAATAATAACTTTTCTTTCATCAAAGCATCATTAGAAAACAGAAACTAAGCAACAGAAAACCGATAAGGAGAACCTTGTACGGTACCATGACACCACACAACTAATGACTTTAAGAAATGATGATTGCACTCCACCATTTATGATCATGAAGTGTTGTGACAGAGCACTATAAAGTCAACAGAAATGTATGCTGTAAACAAGGTATGAAAGATAATGGTGATTGCCTGGATCAAATCCATTATTGATTATTGTGCAATTGCCTAGTGACAGCAATGAGGAAATTCCAATACATGGTTTTAGCCCGTTATTTAAAAAGTAATAAAACACAGATTCAACAGATTGTAACAGTTGTGCACATGCTTAGATATCCAGTTGCAGTTTTATTGTTGATTGATTTAACACTTATAATGACGTTTATTAATAACAGTTGTAAGTAAGTTACACCCTCCTCCATAGGATTACATATTTTTATTTTATTTCTGTAAATATAAAATTCAGATATGTACAACTTGGGCTAAAGAATGTCCTAACTGTTTCATCACAACTGGAGAAGCACATAGTTTAGCTTGAATGACTGAATGTGTGAATGTGTACCTTCAGCTTCCAAGGACAGTCTCTGAATGGCATGTTACGGGCTGATACCTCATACAGCATGTGAAATGTTTGTTTATTTTTTCCCATTTCTTTATATAAAATACACATGCTAGTTTGTTAGTTATTTTGAACAGCCAGTGAAAAATAGAGAGCGTGTGAACTTCCTTTTTCCTTTGAGCATATTTGTAACATACCAGGTTAATCACTT
Source organism: Polyodon spathula (assembly GCF_017654505.1). Taxonomy (NCBI): domain Eukaryota; kingdom Metazoa; phylum Chordata; class Actinopteri; order Acipenseriformes; family Polyodontidae; genus Polyodon; species Polyodon spathula. Next base: position 26,021,749 of record NC_054537.1, on the reverse strand, counting down.
GTTTTACTGAGAAGTGCAATTACACGTTCACTAAATACTAAGAAGTGCTTGGACTAGCTCGTCTAATTCTCACCAAGAAGTACTTAAGTAATGTAGTTTATACAAGTTCATTTCTGTGAATGATAAAGTGTGGATGTTATAACAATGTTAAAATGAGGTATTCTGTCTAGGAAATATCAGCTCAGATGGCAAGAGTCAAACACACAGCATAGGAATGTCACTGATGTGTAAAGTGAGACACAACCAAGTAGAACAAGAAAATTAACAGCACACGCTCTGCTCTAAGATCAAGAATAATCTGCTCTTAACTCACAATTCATAAAAGGCAGACAAATAACCTGACCCAGTTTACTATAGTTAGCACTGTGACACAGTCTGACAAGTATAACAGGCTGGTAGCAAAATACATTAGTATTTTCGTAAATGTTTAGAAAATATTCTTCCTCAGGTTTGGAATTTCAAGATATACACAGACTAGGGGTATATATAAAACAATATATATATGTGACTTAGATTCAAGCAGCAATCTGTGTTGTTCAGTTTGGGACACCTTACAGTTGCCCTAGTCAATTATCCAAACACTCTCGGTTGTTCATTGTACACACACACACACCTTTCATTAGTGAAGTGATGCACTCCCTGTAAACAAACCACTGAACTCGGGCCATCATTACATGCCGATCATGAGGTTTTGTGTGACAACATGGAGGCTGTGTTTTTGTTTATGCTTTTGGAAAAAAGTACAGTACGAAATCGATCGAGAGCTCGTCAAGCGCAGCTGTGCTCTTTTCTGCAAAACCAGCGGAGACGCCCTTTTGCTTTTTCTGCACTGGTAAATACGGTTGTGGCGATCTGCAGTTACCTGATGGTAGATCAAAACATTTCCCCGATCTGCCAACCAGAAGGCTGGTGGGAATGACTTGAGTGGTTTCTAAATGACTGAATTAAAAATGTACATGTCTAAGGAGTCGTGTATGCATCATTGTCATTTACTGAGACCTTTCCTGGAGTGCTAAAACACACACAAGACGCTAGATATCGGTAGAAAAACGAGTTATCCCCAAACTATGGCTTTTGGGGATACGAATTATCCTACATTGTTTTATTTAGAGGCTGAAGATGGGGTCCCTTATCACAAATCCAGAAAGAAGAAAACTGCATTAACCCTTAACTGCATGACTTTTTAATTTCTGATCATTCTTTTATGTTACCTTATTTTACCAGTAAGGTCTCCCAGACCAGGAGGTAAGGTGTGCTGTCATGGAAACATATATATTGAAGGGGCATTGGTAGAGTGCGATCATCAATATGGGGACTAGAATGACATCTCCTTAATTTAGTACTCTATGCATATCTGGAGGTATTATGATACATGCTTACAGTAAGACGAAATAGATGTCAGTAAGGAAACTGCAGCGATTTCCAGCAGGGGGATGGTAAAATATAGACCAAAGTGAAGTTAAAAAAGATAAGCCTTTTCATTGTATTCCTCAAAATACTTTTAAAAGTAAACAGCATATCAAATTAGTTGAAACAAAAATAAAATATCCTTTCTTTTTTTTTTATTCTAATGGGAATATATAAAAATACAGGTAATAGTAAAATTCAATTTATATTTGTAGTTTGAATAATTCGTTTTTTTAAATACTGCCATACATGTCTAAACCCCATACAAAATCTGTAATCGTATGACAACAGTTTAACGTGTTTGTGCATGGTGTGTAGGTAAATGATAGGCAACATGCAGGGATGTTGAAAATATTGAACATAATTTTGTTTATTTGTTGCAATGGTACCAGTGTACTTGATGACTATACCTTTTCACTTTTACACATGGCCTAGCTCTGTGCAACCAATCTTCAAGCCATTAGCCAGAGCAATAAACTTAAAACCCCGTGAGCGAACTGCAATAAAGGGATCATATTGCAGATTGTGTATTTGGTTATGTTCCTTAATGACAGAAAAAAAAGACCTTTGTACCTGGTAATACCTGGAAGCGCAAACACATCTCTGCCAACATGAGGAACTAAAATGCTGTTGATGCACCTAATTCTTACTGCCTACAAACACATAGTGAATGTTTGCCAAGTGTATGCACTGTATATGTGTGTGTGTGTGTATATATATATATATATATATATATTATATATATATATATATATATTATATATAATATAGTATATATAGTTAAATTATACCAACATGGTTGTATTTACCTTAAATCCAATCTGTACATGTTGTAAATAGATATACAGTATGCTTATGAATAAAAAATGAATTCTAACAATAGGAATTAATAGTGTATGGCACTGTTGCAGCTATGCATACTGGAAGAAAGGGTTAGTTGACATAATTTAAGCACTTAAACCCATTTTAACCACTTTAATTTTTAAGCCATTTCAATTTTGACCTTCATATGTTGATTTCACAGATTAACAATCAATCTGTTACAAATACATTTAGCGCAGGCAATAATATTTTCCAAAGAGATAAGTGGAATCAGATGTATTCTTAAAAGAGCTATGTTTTTTCTGAACCCAAAATTAACTGGGCTTTTTTCTATAAGGTTAAATGTAAATGTAGAGAGAAGACCCCATGTAAGTAACAAATTGCATACCCACCTAGAGTTTAAAACATCTAGTTCAGAAAGCAAACATTAACCTTGAGTTACTCATAGAGGAAGATTCTGGGACCCTGCCATCATTTATTACTCTGAAAGCAATGGATGTTTAGCAATACTGATATGTTATCTATTTTATTATAAGAAACCTATATCCAAATGTGTTGCTATTTCAAACCTGAAATAAAAATTACAAAACATAACTAGAACTCCCAGGCAGTTTTACAGCTCCCAAGCCCCAGTATCAGTACACGTCTAAGCGTGTTTAGTTCTCAATGTGCCAAGTTTAAAACCAACAACTTCAACTGTTCCACAGAAGAACATTTTGAAAGTTTTTTTTTTTTTTTCAAAAATGCATCAGGCAGCCATCTTGTTTAACGTGAGTTTCTTAAAAGTCACTGGTATGGCTACAGTGTCAAGTATGATGCTTGTGAAGTTTCTAGTTAGTCAAGTAAACCGTTTGTCAACTGAGGCAGTTTTAAACTTCAGACGAAAACATACATCTGGCGGCCATCTTGTTTTATAAAACAACCATTTTGACATATTTGTATTCCATTGTTACTGGGACAATAACTACCATTTTTGGAGTTTGTTGGTCAAACGGTGTTCAAATAGTTGCAGTTTGCTGTTAAGGACGCGTTTCGATAAGATTTGTGGCAGCCATTTTGACATTAAAATTTATCGCAGAAACTTCTGCTTCACAAACTTGATGTGGGTTTGGATGCTGATGATATATGCCAAGTGTCAGATCAATCGCTTCACCGTTTCTCAAGAAGAAGATTTCGAAAGATTTCTTTAAAAAATATGTCAAACGTCCATTTTTGTTTCCAGTCAACACAATTTTTTAAAAGTCAGTTGTATTGATACAGTATCAGGGAAGATGCTTGTGAAGTTTGGAGTTAGTCAAGTAAATCGTTTGTCAACTGACGCAGGTTTAAATTTCAAATGTAAACCTATAAGTGGCGGCCATATTGTTTTATAAAACATCACCATTTTTACATATTTGTATTTTATTGTTACTGGGATGATAACTACCAAGTTTGGAGTTTGTTGGACAAACTGTTTTCAAATAGCAGCAGTTTGTTGTTAGGGGCACATTTTGATAAGATTTGTGGCAGCCATTTTGACATTAAAATTCATCACAGCAACTTCTGCTTCGCAAACTTGATGCGGGTTTGGATGCTGATGATATTTGCCAAGTTTCACATCAATCGCTTCACCGGTTCCCAAGAAGAAGATTTCAAAAGGTTTTATCGAAAAATGCATCAGGGTGCCAATTGCAAGGACGCAGCAGCAAATATTTTTTCAGCATCTGACAGCCAATGTATCCAGCTTGTTACCTGCCAAGATCAGGCACACATAGTTTTGGGAAGAAAAAAAAAAAACTTTAACAATAACAATAGGCTTCCCAGCCTTTGGCTTGGATGCCTAATAAAAATGGTTTATAAAAAAAAAATGTAAAACACCAACACATACTTACCATGTCCAGTACAAGGGCAGAGTGTAGTTATACAAATGTATGCAGGAGTCTTCAAAGCACAAATGTTACACTCCTTCAAAGAGTCATATTCATGTTTTTCCTATTATATCAAAGTCCCAAGATGTGATACATAACAGTAAGAGACAGAGTTTTTTTTTTTTTGTTTGTTTTTTTTTTTTTTTTAATTACAAAGGTTTTGGATGGACACTATACTTATGCTACTAAAACATCCTGTCTTCAGATGTAAAATAAACTTGCACAGAAGGCTAATTTATGAAAAATTGTGTCAATAAACAAGAACTTTGAAAGATTAGTTTTATAAATGTGAACAGCAGGCAACTGACTTTCCTCGCTTGGATAAGGATACAGTCAAGGTGAGATGCAATACACTTGAACTGTTTTAATAGAGACTTCTGGTGATACCACTGCTTCTATCTGAATGTGAGTGCTGAATGCTAGTAGAACTGGATACAGCTTTTAGAGAATGTAACTGGTTTCAGTCAAAACATTTTGGTGAAAAAGTCACTTTTAATAATTTAAATAACAATATAAGTAGCTTGTTTTAGAATATATTTATATTATCATTACCTAGGGGCTCTGTGGACAATCATAAGGTATATATATATATATATATATATATATATATATATATATATATATATATATATATATATATATAAAATTTAAAAAATGTACGAGGGCCACAATGGCGGAGTCCATGGGGTTGAAGGCTGCCAAGTTGGCACATTCCGCTCCCTGCATGGAAGAAAAAACTCAAGCTCCAGCCACCATGCTAGGTGCTGATGCTGGGTTGGACCAGGAAGACTGGATCTCGCTGACAAAGTCGGGCAAAGGGGGCAGTGTCCTGTCCTGTACTGCAAGAACAGCAATCGCTATAAACTAGAGACAATGTAGAGGTATTTCAATAAACAATTTGACTTGTATACTAGTTCAGTCATCTAATAGCCAGCAACTTATTTGTTCAAAAGTTTATGTATTGATCACTTTTCTTGTGCAGAAAGCTAGTACAGTAGTCTCCGTGTAGAGGAACACTTCCTAAGAGAACATTTTGCCTAAGGGCACACCCTTGTGGTAAAACAAATTTGTCTCCATTGTAAATGCTCTGGCTAAAGGAACAGGAACTTCGCTTAAAAGAACACCTTCTTGGCACCGAAAGCGATTTGTTCACAACGGATACAATGCTGTTTTGTAAAAATGTGACTTGTCATCGAGAGAGTGTCTTGAAGGACAGATTGGTAAGTCTTTCTAGAACAGCCGTCATATCATTTAATTGTTTTGTGTTCTGATTTGGCTACAAAACGGCATGTAAAGAAATGGCAAAATGTGCCGTTTCTCTTGCTACAAAATGTTGGAAATCGTTTAAGCTCTTGAAGAAAACCTGAATCAGACACAAGTCGCCAAGTAATTAATTGTTTCCTGTTCCCTTTCAATTTGAAGATGACCAACAACCCAGTACTTTTGGGATATGCCTGCCATAGGGCAGGAATTTACTGTGCATTTTATCAAACCTTTGCCATCTGCTGCAAGGCTAGCCCTGGGAGATTTCCTCGCCTCTAGGGATCAGCACATAATACACAATAAATACAGCAAGTCCCTTATAGTACCACATATATCCAAATATGAACTATTCTCCAACTATGGAATTAATTTTGTTACCAAACCAGCACCACTGTTTTCGTAAAAGAAAGCCCCCACTGCAACGTCAGTTGTCCTCTAATTCTGGACTCCCCTTTCTTCAGCCTTGCCCCAGCCGCTTGCTGGGGGAGTGCGTAAGAGCTCACCTCCGACCAGCCAGCATACTCAGCCTCACACACCACTTGCACCCATTTGAGCTGAGAGCCAGGCTCTTCAGACCGGCAAGGGTAACCGGGGAGTGGATTCTCGATTCATTCTCCTCTGGCCTCAACCACCACTCTCATTTCCCTTAACACTCGGTATTGCATCTCCTGCCCCGCCCCACCCCCTGTTCTCTGTATTTATCACATACCTCTTCGTAGTTGTGCATACTGATAAATCATCTCCTGATAACTCATTTTATCAACAAACTCCTCAATAATGTGATCCAAGTCATTATTGTATTACTATAACATCTCAAAAAGCTCTGCAAATGGCCAAACTGCCCCTTTAGTCATAGTCTCTCCCCCCCATAGTGACTCCACGCCCCACAGTTTGCGCAGCACTGCCTTAGGATGGCCACTTATTCATGGGCTCTCCCTGCCAGGCTGACTCTTCTAGTACAGGAAGTGGGGTATCTTCTTTTGCCTCTTCACACTCCACAGGGAAAACAAACAAAACAAAATGGCAGGGAAACACCAAAACAGTAAGAGAGGCGTTAGAATAGCAACAAAACAATATACTGCATTTAAAATGTCATCTTGGGGACTCTGTTCCACATAAACCTGTTAAAATCTGAATCCTGACAGCTATGCAAAAATGTAACACCTCTGTACGGGAGCGTACAGAAACAGCATCATACATGCCTCCAATAACAGAAAAGGTAGAGCGACTACACCAGTTCAGTGCGATAAGGCACAGAACAAATTATAGAATACCCCCCGGTTCTTTTTGTTCAGAAAACAGATTAAATAACAGGACAAACAAATCATCCAAATACATTTTAAAAGACATTTGTTTATTATACAAATCCTAAAGTAGCAACACATCGTTTACAAGGTACTTGTTTAAGACAATCATTCCATTCATCTATACGTAACTCCTTATAAAATAATATATTATTTTATTATTATTTTATAGTACATATTACCGACAAAGGACTAGAGTTGTTTTATTACTGTTAAAATGTTCATTAAATTAAAATAAGACTTTACTAATATTTAGTCAGCAGACTTATTTTAATTTGACAACGTACCTTTAAGAGCCCTTAATACAACGTGCTCTCCAGTAAATATAGAAAACTAAGGTGGATGCTGCCAGGCTGTGGAGTGTGTCTGCCGTGTTAGTATAAAATCTTTAATTAAAGATCTGAAGTAGCTGAGAGGGCTAGGAAGATTTTACTCTAGGTTGAAGGACTACGTTGAAACGCGGTCAAGACTGCAAACTCGACATCGCTTGGTTTCAAACAAAGAAAACAACTGGACTCGTTTTTTTTTTTTTTTTTTTTTTCCATCAGGATCAGATGAGTGTTAATTCCAGATACTTGTATTGTTTTTAAGGCACATGTTGTTACTAAAGTGGTTCCCACTATAAGGACTAAATTTAAATGTTGTAATTGTGTGTGGGTGGAATGGTGTATATGTATGTATATGTATATATATATATATATATATATATAGATATAGATATATATATATATAATATATATAGTAAAGAACAATTGTGTTGATGCATTAACACGTAATTGTGCATTACAAATGTGTACGTCTGCACGATTTAACGTTTCGTGCGTTTTTTTCTTTAGAAATCCGACTAAGTCAGTTGTTTTGCTGACTTAACAATAACATTATATTAATTCTATTGCAGCACTATGTGTGTGTGTGTGTGTATGTATATATATATATTATATATATATATATATATATATATATACACACAGATATAAACAAACCCCTATCCAGTAAAATTAACTGAGAGAGACCCCCTTACATATAGGCAAAGAGATTTCGAACAATTAAACAAGGTTCACATTAATGGGAATCATATATTGTGTAAAGTGCAAATGCAACAACACTGCTACTCAACAAAGAGGGGATATACATTTTTTTTACAGAGTACAATAACAGCAATAATAAAAGCAGAATACAGTGGTCTAAAAGTCTAAACACACACACACACAATGTCCATGCAGTGGAGGGATCATACAAAGAGAGAGAGAAAGAAAAACCAGCATCACAATACCGACATACAATCAGCCCAATACTTATTTGAGATGGTCCGTTTCACTCTCTCTTACTCATCATTCCAAACTCCAAACGTTGTGTTCCCACTCCTGCACACCCCGGGTGGCCACCCCGTTTGTAAAACATGGGATTTTTCAAGTGTGTAAATTGATCAATAATTCAATTAGTAGTGCCCAATAAGGCAGATAAAGGGAAATCAGTGGAGAAGCCAACATAACGTGATACAGACCTTAACCTTGTTACATATACATTTCATAGAGCTGAAGTATCTATGAAGACAGCCTTTTTGCTAGCCATCACCTCCACTAAGCTGTTTAGTGACTACAGGCGCTGTCACTGCACAGTGGCTGTATGCGTATTTGGGATGATGGAAACGGTATTGTTCCACACAAACCCTACTTTCCTCCATAAGTTGGTTAGGGACAGTTCTTCGTCTGCTATGGTGAAAGGACCCTGGGTCAAGCCCTCTCGAAGCAGCGACTGCCTCACTCACATTCGTGGGTTCGATGCAAAAAAGAAAGTAATCTCCATGAAGTAACTACTTAACCCTTAGCGGTCCATTTATTCTGCACTTGTCAGGCACGTCAGGTCTAATTTATTTCCACATAAGTAAATAAACGCGCTGTTTATTTTACACGCTTTGTTTAAAACTTTTTTTTTTCATATTTAAACAGGTTTAAAAGGCACTGCATGGCAAAAGGACACTCAGTACTATATCTCCAGCCAAGTGCCACTCCTTGTTCGCTGTATTTTTCACATACATCTTCATAGTCGTGGATACTGAAAAATCCTCTTGATCTCTTGTTTTATCACCAAACTCCTCATCACTTTCATATTAACATCATTTTCATATTAAGTTCTACTGAAATCTGAAGTCTGAGGTGCTGCATAAATGATCAATAAAGATGTTTTATGTAACCGTTTTCAGAATAAGAAAATAATAGAATGGTGGTCAGACTTATTTGGTACTGAATTTTGTTGTCTCTATGCTCTTAAGTATGGAGGATTCTTTAAAAAAAAAAAAAAAAAAAACATTGCATGTTACATGTGGGAGCATTGGTTCAAAACTTTGCATGTTACAGACACAGAGCATTGGTGTCGAAACAGGTCTGGGTGAACAACTGTGCTTGCTAATGCTGTGACCTTGGACCCAGGCCCAGGAATGAGAGGTCCAGACAACAAGGTCAGGTGTCTGGGAGCACTGGTCAAGGGCTCTTACACACAGGTGCCGGACTGTATGGCCAGGGGTGGTGGTTGGAGTGTGGTGGAGGCTGTCTCCTCACTGGTGATTAGGATAGTTTGTCCTCCTTTAGCCCTCCAGATGGCAGTTCTTCCTTTATGGAAAGGTAGCTGCGCCTCTCTTGGATGTCAGATCCTTCACTTGGACAGCAACTCCTCCATCGGCTCTCTGGATGGCAGCCACTCCTTGGCCGAGGACGACAGCTCTTGCCTCTCCACACACCTCATCCACTTCTCCAGTTGCTCCCTCAGCAACGTCTTCGGTGAGTGCTGATCGTCAGCTGGTTCTGCCTGTGCATCCTGGCAGCCAACTGCTCGCCTATCCTGCCTTGACTCAGCGGGACCAGGAATGCCCACTACTGACACCATATGTAGTAGGGTGATGTGTTACTTGTGTAGGTAGTCACTGGAAAATACTGACAGACACAGAGCATTGGTGTTGCTACACCAGTCAGGCATGCAGATTTAATTTCAACACTTCAAAAAGTTTGCCAAACAAAATGACGAGCACTAATCCCACTAAAAGGAATGTTCTGCACCAGGAATCTTGCTACTCTACGGTAAACCTTTTCTATACTGTTTTGAGATGCACATCCCCTAAGCTGACCTACTTCTGCTCTGTTGGTACTGAAGTCCTGGCCTCCCAGCGACTTCACGCCATTCCGACGGTCCTGGCTGGGCAGTTGCCTTCATAGGCCCCGTCTTGCAGTTAAAGGGCTCCGTGGTAGTAATTCCTGCAGAGCGGACGCTTGCCTCCTGGATATTACCAAACTTTCTCACTCAGCACCCTTCTGTACAGCACTGGCCTTGCAGCAGCCCTGAGCTGTAGCGCAACAGCTTTTTGAGCTCTGTGCAGCATCCCCAGACACACCCCTCAGCCAATCCGGACCTCCCAATGATCTTAGCTCAGGGCGAGCCTCCAGCTCAGCTGGTTGCTTAGCAGCGCATCTCCAGCTGTGTGTCACAGCTGATTTTTCACAGGCACACACACTTACGCAGGAACCAGCGACCCCGCTCCCTGTCAACACAAATTCTTATTTATAAAAAAATATATATATTTGTCCAGATACAAGGTTTTATACTAAAGTGTAATTGGACTTGTTTTGTTGTGAAAGAAAAATAAATAAATATTGAAGTTAAAAAACATAATGATGAAGGCATTAGTCCCTTTTAGTAGTTTGTTACTGGTTTCATAAAAGCAGTGCAAATTGTACTTTGGTGTACAAACCATTAATATTTGGTTCTTTCTGTTATTAGCATTAACATAGATTGGCAATGTGACTTGCATATCATAAATTACAAGTTAGGCAGCATTTAATCACAGATACTTTTTTTATGCCCTTGGATACTATCTCTGCCATGTTTGCATCTGAAAGGTACGCCCATAATGCAGTAAACCAGATTACTGTAAAACTACACATTATTGCTCACGTTGTAATTTCTTTTGAAAAAATCTTGGCAATTGCCCTTTTGAAAAGAAATACATTTATTGCATTAAACTCGGTTAACCTTAGACGGGATATAGGATAATGGGAGTATCTAGAACCAAGTTCTGTTATTTTGTTAATTTGTCATCACCAACCTGCTGGTCGTGTCATTTTACAGGTAATTGAATGGGACTCATGACAGTTATGTGCTATGTTATTTTTTCATGCTTTGTTTTTGGATGACAACACTATAGCACATAAGAGAGGTTAGGATCAGTGGTCACAATTTGCTTGAACCATGTCACCATCCAATAGGCTGGAACAATTGTAGTAAAAGCAAGTGAAGAATAGCTTACTGGATGTCGAATGAGGATGACACTGATAACATCTGTTACACTGCCTCCTGGGTGCTGTGCCAAGTCGCCATTGTGGAATGTAGGGAAACATGTTAGTTGATTCTTGCCTCTGACCACTCTCAGTCTTCGTGATGTCCTTCCATTCACTCTGTGGCTGTTTGGTAATTAAAGCAAATCAGTAAATGTACCTGTGGCAGGCTGACAAGTGGATAGAGGCCCAGAGACAGTCTGTAGTTCAAAAAAATAACTATTTTATTATAAATAAACACAAAAATGAAAGGGCACAAGGGCCAAAATAAAGGGATTTAAACACAAATAAAGCAAGACAAAAAAGCAAAAATAACAAAAATAACAATTTCCAGGCTGGGCAATGCCTTCACTGGATTCAAACTTTCAAACATACAAACAAACCACCAACCTGCTTCCTCAGCTCCCTCCTCCCAAATGAGAAGCAGAGGCCTCCTTTTATGTCAGGTGGCTGGGCGCTGATTGATCGCTAATTAAGTTAATCATTTAATCAACTAATCAGCTGTCTAATCCTAAGGTGCCCCTGGTTACATTTTTCCCTGCCAGAAAAAAGACCACAAGAGGCCTTTGCATAAATGGTGTAAAGCACAGTATTACCACTGCAGATTTTTACTTGAATCTTTAAACCTTCTGTTCATGTATTTATTTATTTATTTATTGTAAAATACACCAATTTCTAATAGGAAGGGCTTACCTCATTATTCTATATGCAACAGTAACTAATGTATCTTAGATCTTATTTCTCATCAGATGGCTTCACAATATTGAAATTATTATTATGTAAACACTGCCTGGAACTACATGCCATATTTTGAACAATTACACGAACCACTGCAATAATATTGTTTGCACGAATTAGGGCCAATACACAAAGGGTGAAACATTGCAAATTGTATAGAGCCGATGTAGAAATGTGAAATGATTATTTCTGTTCTCCCCATGGACTGTTTTCCAGCAAATCAGTTATAGAAGACATACTGAGTTGGCCATCAGCAAGGCACATTTGTCCCATTTGGGTCCTGGAAGACCCCCGAAGCAGTGACGTGTGTTTATGGTGCAAACATTAGGAAGATTAGCCATGGTACTTTTAGTCAACCACATCTATGATGGAATGAAATATGGAGAATGTAATTGAGGACAACAAACCAATTGATATGCAGGATAATGCATCCACAATGCCTTCTCAAAGGAAAAGGCAGTCTATGAATAGTTTCATTTTCACAAAGTACGCATGTTTGAATGAAGGCTTGAAATAATGATCAGACTGCAGAAAGCAAAGATTTTACTGTATGCCTATACTATATGCAAAGTTTTATTTTATTTTGCATGGAAAATTCTAAACTCAAGGCAGATAAAATTATACTTGTAATCTACATTTTCATAATATTAATTACTTACTGGATTAATATCCTATTATATGTGTTCTCTATCATTCTCTATTGTTGTTTCTGCTTATATAATTATTTACCATGCTAACTAGCTACAGTATAGCAGCAAAGAAAAAAATCAATTTACAGTACTAACAGTTGTCAGAGGAGTAGGAGTTAGCAAAAAATTAAGTAAAAAGAGAACATAGATTTATGACCAATAATAAAAAGCATATACAGTATGTGTGGGTGTTTTGTTCAGATTATAACATGACAGACAGGGTCTAGGGAAAAAACAGACCCTGGTCCAAGCCCTCACACCACTGGCTTGGAGTAGTCTTCTAAAACTTAAGAAAGCACACTTTATTTTTCTATGTGTAGCTGAATTTAGAAAGCTCCCAGGAGCATGCAGTTTTTTTTTTTTTTTTTTGCACTTACTTTTTCTTTTATAATCAGGAAGGGAGCATCATAAAACGCCTGGATCATACCCCATAGTGGTTAGAAATATCATGGTTTTTCTAATTAAAAAGTTGAATGTGCTCATTGTAACACAGAATACAGCTCTTTTATAACCAGTAGCTTTAGAATGGATAGGGAAACCAAGCTGTACCTACCCCAAGAAAAGAAAAAAAAAATATTTCAAAGATACCCTTGAGCACATGCCAAGACAAACAAGGGCAGGAGCTTCTTTCACTTTCCATACCAGAATCCCAGGAGACACAGTTCCACAATGTGCAAGAAAAAATACACTATTGTAAGTACAAACTAAAACAACAGTGATATTGGTGCATCAAATGTTTTATTTCAACTAGTGATGTGGAAAATTAGGATTTTGACGGTTACCTAGAGTGGGATTTGTACATCCAGCCTTTGGTGGCCTTTGAATTATAAATATTTACATAAATATTTACATAAAACTATTATTTCTTACTATTATTCCATAGTATTGCATTCTATACTTATTTGAAACCCATCCTTGGATAAGACAACACCTCTGGTCGTGGTGCATTGTTTGAAAATCAGCTTTTCAGAAAACCTGTGTTGCACAACTATTCTGATAACTCAGTAGTGTAGTTATCCCAAGATAATAAATAATATACTTATTTAGCAGTCACCAAGGCGGGATAATGGAGCAGACTTTTTTTTAGCAACAGTGGATTCACAATCGCAATGAAGCCAAATATTTGTGGCCCCATAAAGCTGCAGCTACCACCTTCGGTTCACATGGATCTATAGAATAGTGTCAAGGGGGAGGTCAGTTATCTCTAATGGGCAATCTTACAGACCTCAAAACTGTTAGTTAGATGCATCAGTGTAAAGATGTCATTCTACCAAAAATATGCCTTCAGTGTAGAAAAACTGCTTCTTGCATGTTGTTGCATTTGTGGACAAAAACTCTCAGTTTGAAAAGTCCTTAATTTTTCGATAGCATGAACAGTTACTGTAAACTGATGCTCCGTAGTTTAATAATGTTGGTAGTGATCTTTTATATGTATTTCCTTCTTGTTCATCGACATTTCTCTGCATCACAATTCTCTATAGAAGTTTCAATAATGTGCTTATATACAGTACACATCACTGTATTGTCCTTTTATTGCACACAAGCTTTATTGTGGAAAGTAACAAGAAAAAAACATCAACTTTGTAATATAGGCAGTGCAACAGTAACAAAAAAAAACAAATACCGATTTTCACAGTACAGCATGGATTCCTTCTTTACAGATAGTCCCTTAAACAGAGTTAAACATTGTGCACTGTATGGGTCCACTGTATATACACATCAAGGTCTTCCCAGATGCAGAACTAGAAAAAACATTTTCCTTCCTTAATATGCAAGTCACCAATGGTGCATAATATAAAATTACCAATGCGTCTGCCAATTTTTCAGATTCTACACAAGCTTTGTACATTTAAATAATTACACATTAGAAGGTCAGGCAACTGTGGGAAAGGTATAATATAGTAATTTAACACTTTTATGGCATTGTAAAAGCTTTTTTTCTGTTTATTTAGTTCCAGTAAAACCAGTGTTATTGCTGCCTGGAAGCAGTTGCCATTACATTACAATGTTGAGACAAGAAAAATGCCTCATTGACAATTTCAGTGACTGTTTCACTGTGACAGCAGACCTGCCCAAATTAACTGCAAGAGCAATATGGGGACCTGCTCTCAAAGGTCATTTATTATCCCCTGTATTAAGTACAATAAAATATAGTGTGGAAAGAGGCATGTAATAGAGATGGTTTATGAGTTTTAGGGATTTTGTTAACACACAACACTTGAAATCCAATCCACAGAACATTTGAGCTTTTTCTTTTTTTAAAATTTGTTTAGGTTATTTCAAGTATTTGATGCTTGATTCACTTTTTTTACTCTAGTGTTATGTTCTGTGCATTATATCTATTAAATGATATATTTTCCTATAGAGGGCAGTGTTGCTATGTCAGATTTAATGACTGATCAAAATATGTATGGAGGCACTGTGTACAACATTATAAAAATCGGGAAGCAAGCAAAGTGTTCTTATAGCTGAAGTTATCCACCAGACACAATATGAATCAATAAATCAATAAATACATATCTGTTACTTGTCATGTTGCATGTGCATCAACATATGAAATTAACTCAATAAAAGAAAAGCAATAGGCAAGTGTATGTTAATAAACTATAATAATAAATTAACAGGCAAAATAACATTTATAAACTATCTAACTGTCAAACTAAATTAACACAGCACCGTACCTTAAAAAATGCAGCAGCAATATACAAGACATGCACATTATTTAACTGAATGGTGAAGCAACTCACCAGAACGGGAAACATCAAATTGCTTGGTGGCTTGTGTCTGATTCAGATTTTTTTCACATGCTCGAACAATTTCCATCTTTTTGTAGCAAGAGAAACAGCAGCGCATTGCGCCACTTGTTTACATACCATTGTATAGCGATGATGCACTTGGAAATCAGAAAGTAAAATAGGTCAGTGATACGACAGCGGTTCTGGAAAGATTTAATAAACCAATCAGTGTGCTTCAAGACACTTGTGATGACAAGTTGCTTTTGAAAAGACTGAATAAACCATTTTAATTAAAGTTTGATGATGATGAGTTATCCGGTTACAAAACGGTACTGTATCCATTGTGAACTAATTGCTATCGGTGCCAAAAAGGTTCCAGAGCATTTGATGTTCCCTTAGGAGAAGTCTTTCTCTTAGAGAATCCTCCACAAAGATATGCGCTTCTGGTGAATATATTACCACTGTGTGTATATATATATATATATATATATATATATATATATATATATATATATATATATATATATATATATATATATATATATATATATATATATATATATATATATATGTGTGTGTGTTATATGTATATATATATATATATATATATATATATATATATATATATGTATATATATATATATATATATAATAGCTAAATATCTATATATATATATAATATATATATTATATATATATATATATATAGGAACAATGTAACATATGACAAGTTCATTTTGAAAGGTTGCTCTGTTTTGGGGATTTATGAGATCAGCTGACATGCACAGCTGGTGTTGCCAATAAAATATGTTTAGATTAGGAATGGTTCTCCAAATTAGTGTCTATTGCATATGGTGTCTGCAACTACTGTATAGAAAGCATTGGTGTATAGAATCTGGCAGCTGATGAACTCATCTTATAGCTTTAATATGTCTGTCTTTTCTGAGGCATGGAAACGTTTCCAAGAGGGAAAGGTCTTCAAAGCAGTGGTTATCACAATTTTTTAAGTCTACGACAGTCAGCAGCTTTAACATTTCATCATTGACTGGCAACTTTTTGAAAACAGAACCGACAGCTTAACAGTAAAATTTTCACACATCTCTGTACAATGGTGATAGATTGCTCTTTTATTCTGGTGAAAACTGAATTGTGGCGACAAAGCATGATTAAAGCGCTTTGTGATGGTGCTCCACTGTTGAAGGCATTATATAAAATAAAGACTGATTAATTGACTATTCGATAAGGCAATCAGATTCTTCCAGCGTATGTTATTGCTCGAAAATGTTTCCCTTACCATTTCGAAAGTAGCTTCTGCAGTGGCTATATTACACACTGGCATATCAAGAAAGGCTACTTGCACTTTGCCTTTTTTTGTCAAAAAAAATCTAGTTCAACTAATTCTTCGAAAAACTAATTCTGCGATTCGTCACAACTGGCGTCTACTGTCAATGCAAAAGGCTGTGATTTTATACATTCCAAAACATACTCCATTGAGTATGGGGAAAAAGCATTTTTAACAATGTTGCTTCTTGTTGTTCGAGCACACCCAATTTTTGTGGAATTTTTGAGTCTGGAAACATGAGCTTGAAAAGCTTGTTTGAATGATCTGCAACAACTAATGGAACATTGTGTTCCACTAAAAATGCAGTAAATAAGCCCCCTGCGTTTGGTAACTTTTTAGATTATTTGTTTTTTTAGCAGACGCCTTTATCCAAGGTGACTTACAGAGACTAGGGTGTGTGAACCATGCATCAGCTGCAGAGTCACTTACAACAACGTCTCACCCGAAAGATGGAGTACATGAAGGCTAAGGGACTTGCTCAGGGTCACACAGGGAGTTAGTAAGTGAGCTGGAATTTGAACCGGAGACCTCCTGGTTACAAGCCATTTTCTTTAACCACTGGACCACACAGCCTCCCAGAGAAATGATCATGCTCACTTGTTGCAAATTCACTCAGTTTTGACTACTGTTCTGAGATTTTGCAAGTGCTGTCTCAATATGTTTTATGCAATCATTAAGGCCCTGTCACAGGTGGCTTGAGTGCTGCGTGTAGGTGGTGACATCAGGTTCAGGAAGCAGCAGTCAAAACAAAAGGTACAGATCTAAAACGTACGAAGCCGTATATATTTATAAAATAATAAAACAAAAGATTTAAACAAAACACAAAAGAAAAGGGCACTCTAGCCAAAGTAAAAATAACACAAACAGTTAAAAATGTTATTATAAAAATGAGTACCTTGTTCGCTGGTTTGCGTGGGATGGGGAGAGGAGAACCATTTAAAGGGCTGCAGTGGAGTTTTGTTAGGATCTCTTATACAGCTATCACCATCATAAAGTAAGATATTTTTTGCAGATCACATGGAAAAAAAGAATCATCTATATCAGGGTAAATATAAAACATTATAGCTAACTTGAACTCTGCAACTGTTTAAGAGCTGAAAACAAGTAAAAGGTCTAATTAAGCAAATTATCAGTTCAATTAATGGTTTAATTAAGTAACTGAGAACTCAGTTGGAATGAAAACCAGCAGACACAGGGGTCCACAGGACCAGGATTGGGAAACCCTTATCTATATACCCCCTTTTAAAAATAAAATAAAAATAAAGGTAAAGTTTATGTTAAGATTGGAAATCTAAATAATCGGGAGGTTCTTGGGAGTGATCGGGAGGTGGAAGATCAAGTTCTTTCGTCAGGAGTCTCCCGACGAAATCGGGAGACTAGGCAGTATGGTAGTGTCGAGTTACTACTATTGTGACAGAAAAAATGCACAAACATTTTATAAAGTAACCTAAAACAACAATTTCATACAGCATATACAAAGTGAAAGCTCCGGAAAAAAAAAAGAAAAACCCTACTTAATAGCCTTAGCATTACATTGCAGCGTTATTATTATTATTGCAACAATCATTGGCGAATTCTGTTTGTTTGCAAGTACTGTACTTCCAGCTGCCAGAACTTCCTGCTGGCTGCGAAAGGTTAGATGCAAATTTTTCAGACAGTAACACGTGTTTCTTAAATGTTTACATACTCCTGAAAGTATAACTTAAAGAATCAGGTGTTATTTACAAATCAGAGGAGTCTACAAGTAGACTGTACCGATACTATATGCAAGTTTTCAATGCTCCATTCCATTTCTGATGGCAATATTAAATTTTAATTCACACAGAACAACCATTTTGAAGCAGAAACACAAGTAACACAACTGGAAGGCTCGCTGTGGATTTAAACACTTCCGTCAATGCATATTCAGTAGACCACTAAGTAATACTGTACATATATAACCTACTGTACTTGCTAGTGTCCTAAGATGCCTTGCTAGTGTCCTAAGATGACATTCATCAACAGGACTGACTTGTGGAGAATATTAGGGTTATTTTTATTCACAGTTTCTAATATTTTCTGTTAGATATTTGCAACAACAGTAATAGTGCAAAACCCTTATTAGTTTCCACCCTGAAGCATTAACCATTAAAAGAAGACAAGCTTGCATTACACTGTGGATCTATAGAAGATTACTAGCCTTTACTGTTATTTAATATGACAGACTTAATAAAAAACAGGTGAAGGCTATGTTTCTATGAACCACTTTTGGTTATGGGACATTATTTTACGGTTTGGCAGAAACATTGGGGCTCTGCACCACCGTATTATCAAGACAAAGCTGCTCTTTTATACCCAGCTCTTTTCCACAATGGTTCAAGTGTGAAATTCAAAGAAGCAGCAGAAATTATATACCTTCTATAAACAGTAAGAGATGACGTGGGCACAAAATAACTGGCCCTGATGAGTATATTATTAAGTGGGGAAGTTCTATTTGTGTCATAACCTTTGCTGTGTGTTCTCTCTTCTAAGTAACCATGTACCTAAATAAACACCTAGGCTTGGATGAAACATTACACTGCTAAATTAGCATTTCTGTATATTATTGCACAGTCAACATGATAAAATAAATAGTGCTTTGTTTAAATGCTTTAATCTCTATTTGAATACATCATTTAATGAGGAAAAGCAAAAAGTGAGTAAGTACAGTATGTTTTTTAAATATATATAATTGTAACCTTTATAATAATGCATTAAGTAAAGATACTGATCATTTTGGAATCATCCATTTTGATTCCTTGCTTGTCTGGTGTAGGGATGACAGTCAGCTGGGCAGCACAGATATTAGGAAGGGCCCTTGCAAGATTAGGCTGAGCACTAGATGTTTAGTGAGCTCTAGAGGTCACTCAGAACAACTGCAAAATAAGGAACACTTGTGCAGTCTGGGGGGTTGGGGTGTTGGTAGCTGAGGGTTGTTGAAATAAAGGGTGGGAAGCAAAGAAAATATGCCATTTTATTTGGATTTAACCATTACCTGTAAGGAATTTGCACTACTCCACCTGAGTAACTATATTTGGCACACTTTATAAGGAGACTCCACAGAATGAAACAACATTTATGAATATTATAATGTTACAATGGACACCCAAATTGTGTCTTTAGGCCTTTTCTACTGTCTATAGATTTTATTCTGAACTTGCTTTCCAAATTTTATTGAAATCCCTAGAAAAGTATTGAAAGTCTGCCTAATTGCAAAGTCACATTACACAATGTACTGTTTTTAAAGAAAGAGAAATGCTGGCACAAACTGAGTACTGTTCTTTAGTAAGTCCAAAACATTTGTCATTTTTGTGAATTGACTGTAATTCACAGTAAATTAGAATCTTTTCTTAATTGGCTTGCCTTTTATAATAACGTTTTATTATTATTATTATTATTATTATTATTATTATTATTATTATTATTATTATTATTATTATTATTATTACTTATGGTGAGCATATTTCCACAAATACAGCTGATTTCCTGCTGCAGCAGTAAGAAGAGCCTTGTCCTTTAGACCCATTGTGTGGAAGTCAGCACAGCCCAGATACAAATTCAGACTCACAAGCAGCTCACTCTATCAGTTCTATAGAACATCTGAACATGGATAGCCAGTTTTTCTCTGAAAAGCTGAATGACTTACCCAGATGAGCAATAGCACAATTCAGAAATTCTTTAAACTCTTTTTTGGCATTATCTCTAGTACAATCACTAGCACATCTATCCCGTTTGCATTTTATCTCATTATATAATATTAATTCATCATATTACAGTTTGTATAGTAAAATTTGTTTTTACCAATAGATCAAAAGCTCAGTAGTTTTTAACGATATCATAGCATACAAGTACACAATAGTTTACCAGAATTGAATTAAAAACTGTACTTATGCTGTATTTACATACATGCATAATTTTAGAAAAAATTTATGATTGTATCTGCCTTATCTTCTTCAACTGAACCTTCAGGAACCAAAAATGTTTTAAGTGACTCAAAAGTGGCTTTAGATTTAATATTTCGAATATGCATATCACATCACAGTTTCCTCCGTGCAAAACTGAAAAATCTTTGTTACAGGCTGTACAGTGAGCTTCAAACGGATCTTCAGTTTCACACAACCAGGAGAATTATTTTCCCCGTTCTACTCTGCACTTCTTTTTTGGTGGAGTCAAACACCACGATGTCGTGTTGAAGTTGTTGTCCCATTAGCCCTTTTTTAAAACCCATGTATTCATTTTTATTTTTTTAATCACAAGGCTTGATTAACATTGGAATTGCTTGAGGCGCAGTTGGTGATGCAGGCATAAGGGTGGCAAATATTTTGGTGACGGGTCTCATCTCAGAGGCTCTGTTACAAGTAAAATGTGAATTTGAATCTGAACAACAGCTATGAAACCCAACAGAGTTAATGAACAGTGGGGAAACTCCTCTTCTTCATCAAAAAAAGAAAGAAAAAGAAAAACACGCTAGGCAAAATGTGGGAAAAATTGTGGTCCATTCTTACCTGAAACGGAACTCTGCATTTTAGTACTTAAGGAATGATTCCGTAAAATACATAACAGGTGGCAATCATTGGTCAAATGCAGTGAGTGTAGGGCTGGGCAGGGCTGATATAAATAGACATAGTAGACACAGAATGAGAAAGAGAAAGAAGAATAACATAGAGGTCAGGTTACTCAGCTAGGGTTGCCACCTGTTCTGGTTTTGCCAGGATTGTTCTCTTTTTGAGGTAGCTGTTCTGGGAAATCTGTAAGTCTTCCCAGGACATTAAAGTCCCTGTTTTTGTCTGTTTCCTATACAGTAGAAGCCACTTAATATCACTCAATTTACATCATCTGACAGAAATATTCTTCTTCACTTTTCCAGTATTGTGAATTATTAGGCTTCCTGTGATATTTCAGCAACTTTGAGTTGCTATGTGCATGCACACCAACTTGAATGTCCACGCAAACCTATAGCCAATTAACAACGAGGAACATGGTTACACTCAAACGTCACCTTGCATCTTACAACTTGTATCGTAGTTCATTATTGTATTGTTGACCATAGCAGAATTTCAACAATTTACAGATTAATTTGCAGCTAGCTAGTGGAAAAGTGTCATGGGTGGAGAAACTGACGGTGAAACAATTTCCCAGCTTGCAAAAAAATAAACGTAAACGGTTTACTTCTTACAATCACGAACGGGAAAAAATAGAAACATTCAGAGTCTGGTTATATACAGCCTGTCCAAGGCGATCCTGCGTTTTATGCCTTGTAAAAAATGTTGTGAAACACAAAAG
The DNA here is from genome assembly GCF_017654505.1 of Polyodon spathula. Taxonomy (NCBI): domain Eukaryota; kingdom Metazoa; phylum Chordata; class Actinopteri; order Acipenseriformes; family Polyodontidae; genus Polyodon; species Polyodon spathula. Next base: position 25,999,916 of record NC_054537.1, on the reverse strand, counting down.
CATATGGGCACTTGACATGAAAAGACCAAAAAGCACAAGAAAAATGTTCAGCAAAACACAAAAATCTGGCAATTGCTGCCTTTAAAGAGAGATTCTCCAGGATATGACAAAATTGCTGTAGCAAAACTAACAGCTTGTGACAGAGAGCGAATGAATCCGAATCAACAATCTCCCTCTCGACCTGTGAGAGCACTGTACAATTGGAACTGCATCCCTCGTACTGAATGGTTGGACAGTTCATTCCGGGGGCAGTTGGAAGCCGGCCATTCAGGAAGGGAGGAAAGGGAAATTTCAGTCATGAACTAGCTATCGGAGGGGGCGGGGCTGAGGGTACTTTAGTGGGATGTGACGCCGTAATCAGTTCCTTTGTTGTGGTTGATGGGAGGAAATAAGGACTGTTCAGAATGTGAGAGTTGGTTTTGTTTAAATGTGTGTGTTTTGTCTTCGCCAGACTCTTAAGCACGGATCTGGGAGCTGCAGCCTTGAATTTCCAGCACCACACCTGAACTAAGAGCACACACTGTCCGGAGATGTGTCTGTGTTTGTGTTGTGTCTGTTATTTGTAATTGTTATCTGGCGCTGGCAATACCTACTATTTATTATTTAAAACCAGGAGACTATTCAGGCAATTAAAGAACTTGAACCGTGAACTCTGTGTCTGTCCTTGTCTGGAGCACCTACATCACCCTTTCACTAATTACTGCAACCCATACACTCACACAGCTGTATACCATGGAGTGTGGCACGGGCATAATTACCTTTCTGATGACTGGAAATACGGTTAGTTCAAAGAGTTTTAACGATTCGAAGATTGCTACGAAAATATCCTGTGGGAGAACTAAGAGTGACGCTCTGGTGCACAATGTTTTAACGCTTAGGCAGGAACGTTCAGCTAGAGACTTGCAAAACTTGCACTACTTTGGTTTGTATTTTGATGCTTCAAATTCTGGACACCATAAATTGTTCCCATATACAGTTCAGTGTTTCAGTAAAACTGATTGGGTAAGCTACAGATTACTGGATTTTTATGAAGACCCTGAAGAATCTAGCAGCACTTTTTACGAACAGATTTTGCAAATCACAGAAACAAATGGCCTGTCACAATTCTGTTTTTCAGAAACTAAAAGGACATAACAAGTACATGTTGAAAGGCAACTGTAAATGTCACTTAATTAATAACACACTAAAATCATCCAACAGAATTGTCAGCGCTGCAGAAAGGGATTTTGAATGCTTTGTACTCAAGGTGAACAGCGAGTTTTCATGCAATGCAAAAAAGGTTGAAAGCCTAAAGGAGTTTTTCTTAAAATTCACTTCAACACAGTACAAGATACTGAGGCACATACCTACACGTTGGCTTTCCCTGCTCCCTGCTGTGCAACGGATCTTAAAGTGTTGGCCGGCATGAAAATTTGTGCCAGGGAGCAGGCTGAATTAAAAAAAAACTTGTTGGCAACTTCTTTTGAAAAGCTATTGAAATCTTGGAAGCCAATTACAATTTTGATGATCCAGTCTTGTCAAGGGAAGGCTGTTTGCGTCTGGATAGTGGAAGTTATCTACAATGGAGTGACATAGAAGCATTGGAGGAGAAGCTACAACTGAGTGCTGCTGAAAAGATTTATGGGGATTTTGCTGTACTTAAAGATGTAATCACAACCATACCTACAGATCTGACACCAGACAGAAATCATTTTTCACAAGGAAACACAAGCAATGAATTACTTAAAGTTGTTTCTTTTGTTTTCTCATTACCTGTCAACAATGCTTTTGCAGAACCTGTATTTAGTCACATGGAAGATATATGGTCAGATAAAAGAAACAGGTTGCCAGTTACTTTGGTCAAGTTAGAACTTAAATCTGTTTGAACTTTGGGAAATTATCATGCACAGAATTTAAAATAAGGACAGAAAGGGGTTCTTCAGGCTGCACAAAGGAATGACAAATATAAATGGAAACTGGGGCGAGTCAAATTCATGCACCTATTACTGAATTATACATACATTTATGTGACATATTGTCTTTTTTAACAGGATGTTCATGTTCTACTAATAACAAGTATTTGCTGTTTAATGTGAGAAGTAATTTAAGGCAATATCACTTAAATTATACTATGGCTTCTTTGTTATTTTCCTGTAAATTATGCAATTGGACAAAGTTCAGAATTCACTTTAAGTTACATTAACGTCTACTGCAGTATTTTCATTGAATTTGTAACTGTCACAAAGACGGCTGTAGTGGGTGAGATCAGACCCAAGAACAGAAACCAAAACACACTTTTGCTGGCTGGTGAAAACTGAGCCGTGGCACTCAGTTTATTTATTAAATAATAATACAAACAAAAAGAGCTAAACAAAACACACAACATTGAAAATAAAGGGCGCGTTAGCCAAACAAACAGATGTGGACGAACCCAACAAAGAAGTACCGTGCTGGCACTTCCAGTACGCTGTAGCAGTTGCTATATTATTTTAAATTCACTCTCCTCTCTCTCTCACCCATTCTCCATTTCCCAAACACACAACCCTGAGTGAGTAAAAACATGCTACTTTTATGCAGCTGTACCGAGACTCGATTGCTAATCAATCATTCAATTGGAGTCTTGGTACAACTGCACGTGAATTAATGTAATGCAATAAAGTGCAATTCCCCTTGCTCACATATTATTAAATTTTACCTGCACGTGAAGTGTTGTGCAATCCTCGTGCCTAAATACAAATATACATTTTAAATACTCGTGCCCGTGACCCATATTTATATGCCATGTATTTTATACATAAACACCAACGTTAACACACTACATACAACATAAAACACTAATAAACACAACGGGGCGGGACACTCCACCACAATAACCTATAAACTGGACCAGTTAGACCAAAAATACCCTACAATTACAAAATGCTTTATAAAATGGGTTCATAAATAACACAATATTTAAGCAAGCTCGTTATAAATATATGATATAGTGTAGCATTACAAATAAAGTGATCAGATTTGCTCTGAAATAATTACATGTCTTACATTATGAATTGTTTTCAATTATCACAGAATCTACATTTATTTATTATAGGAACAAGGAGGAACAAGCCAGTACATCCACTTTATAGAGAAGATGTAGTATTGCAGTGAAGCTTGCTTAATAATACTCATGGGCTGTTTGACAGTGGTTGCATCATAGTATATGATTTATTTTGCACACAATGGTTCTGGTGTCCCAGTTTTTTGTACCTCGGAGGTGGAAAACCTACTAGCTCAGCTCACATGCAAATATGGACTGTTAAAAGTGCAACTGCCCTGCATGGGAGTTGTTCAAATACCATATTTTCCATCGCTGAGTTATTCTCTGACAAACTCAATTTTACCCTGTGAGCGTAACATCTGTCCTCATGCTTTCCACACCAGGCAACAGGTTATTGTTTGCAGGCCTCTACATCTCACGCTCATATAAAACAAATGCCAAAATGACAGCTCATTATGTTGACAGATCATTTGCCTGCACGTGGCTGAAGTGCAGGACACTTGGTCCCTGTCTGAAGGCTGGTGGATACAAAAAGAGTGTTTCAGCACTGAGACAAGTACCTGAAAAAGACACTACACTGGTACCAGGCTGTGTTTCATTGAGATTTGGAATGTAGTCGATCTCATTTGTAGGAGAAGTTAAAACTCCTTTTTTGTGACAATTTTTGACAATAGAAGAATAAAAGAAAGTAAATGGATAAATAGGCTGAACACGATTTTGCCAGCGGGGCTCAACAGAAAAGAATTAACTCCAATAAATATATAACATTTAATAAATAAATAAACAAAATTAATTCAAACTTTGTGCATGCTGATGTGCTGGGGAGGCCTAATCAAGGCTGATCCTCAGAGCCAGCATTGCATGATAATATAAATATAAAATAATGTTAACTAGAATTAATACAGATTTAAAGATATAAAAAAAGATTATGTCACAATACATAGAACACCATTACATCATGTAAGAATAAATCATGGATTTGAATATAAACAATAACAAGTAGTTGTCATGCCATCAAAAACCTATAAATACCTCCAATGTTTTGATAGAAACACATGCTCCCTTGAGAAAGATATGTATAACATATCAAAAAGTTGGGCAGCTGGCTCTTTGAGCTAATATATATATATATATATATATATATATATATATATATATATATATATATATATATATATATTTGGGTCCACCACTAATTTTCGTCTGCCATCTTGCCATCTGATGGCTATGGTGGCCCTGAAGTGCAAAACACAAACACAAAACCGTATCAGGGCCATCGTAGATGGCAACAATAATGAAGTGCAGCTGATTAAAAAAACACAATTGCAACAAAGTCTCATTGTCACGTCCCCTGTCAATCAGGTATTTGCAATGATAGCGAGATGATAATGGATGCAACTGGTAAAAAAATAAAATAAAAAATTCATCTCTTTACCGGGACTCTGAGGACAATAGTGAAACTAATGCTAGAACCGTAATCTCATGCCTTTCTGATTACCAGGGGTGTAATAGGATGTAGAACATAGACATTGTCTGTTTGCTATTCCCATAGGAACACTTTATGATCAGTGAGGTTATGGACTGGTTAGAATTCTAGCAGTGAATTCATTCAATAGCTCTGCAGTTTATATTTTAACGGTCAGACCGTATAGTTCTAAAAAAATGCACAATACATTACTGTTTACAGCAATGGAGGAAGATGGTGGCATTTTTACAGGTGAAAGAACTATGCCAGTCTATAGTTTCTTTGGGTGCTAAGTTTCTTGCATTTTGTTCCTGTATTTCTGTTGCTCTAGCTACTCTTTCAAGGCCAAACGCATATTTTATTGTATATACCTCATCTTTCAGGAGAATGTTGTCTTTAGATGTGTGACCACTACCATTACAGTTTGTTTGTTTAAAAGGATTTTTACATATGGTGCACATCTGAAGCCAGTGTTTATAGGCTTTAACCTGGTTTAGGTTAAAGAATCAGAGCGTTTTTTTGGCAGCAAATGTAGCCTAAGGGTATCATTTAAACAATTTAAAATGTCCACCTCTTTCTCAAAATCCAGAACATATTCAACATTGTACTACATCTGTATACATTTGTTAATGCAGCTGTGGGAGAAATGTGTAGTTATTATTATTATTATTATTATTATTATTATTATTATTCATCAAAAACTCATTCGAGGGACAGATACAAGGTGCCATGACTATCTCATGAAATGATTAAAATTATGATTCAAACAGTTTCACGAATGAGTAGCAATTTGATTAAATTGGTTTTAGAATCATTTTAATAACAATTCTTGTGGACGCAAGTTTAAGAGTTGTTTAAGTATGTTTTCCCAATAATACTGAAAAGTTTGTTGTATTTTAATTAAGATTAAAGTGAAAATATTCTTGTAATGGTAATTTAGCAAAGAGAATAAAACTGATATTTGTATCCTTCTATGATCAGTATAACTAAAGATATTACAGTTTGTTTAAAAGGACACCACGTAGTAAGCCAATAAACAACATAGTTTATAGGATGGCAGCAGACTTTATCCAAAGATATGCAAGCTTAAAAGGCACCAGTCAGATTCACCAGTCAGATGCACAGCAACCTGGAGAACAACAAGGCCTTCTAAAAATCAGTTGCAATATTTATCGTTATTATATGGCGTTCATTTTAAGGCACCGGTAAACTTTTACTATAAGCATTTGCTCTCTCTCAGTTTTAAAACTTATCGTTCACAACACAACACAGTGAAATGATCACAGTATCATGCAGTCATTTTAGGACAGTATTTAATAATAAAGCTGAAATGAAAATGCTTTGAAATAATTTCAAACTGGTTAATAGACTAGTAAGAATTGGCAAAATCAGCTCGGTTTTATACTGTCCCACAGACCCCGCTGGTGCTGTTGCCACTGGTAGAAGCTCTGTTTGAGTGTATTGTGGTAGACTTAGTTGAACCGCTAGAGAGCAGTGCAGCAGGATACAAGCACCCGTTGGTCAAAAAGCCACCTTTTCTTATACTCAGTCCATGCACTGTCATTCTCTTTGTTTGTTTCAGCTCTCCGGCCAGAGCTTCTGTTATGTTGTATCTTGCAAGAGCTAACCAAAGGAATAGGAGAGCATCATTTTTATGGGATCAACCATCCTCCCAAGACTCGCCCCTCAACCAATCCAAGAGTTCCGCACAATAGCCAGCACACATTTCTATTGTATGACTCTGCAGCAGAGTGCTTCTGTGGGGAAACAGCAGCACCTCCATTGTTGTGGACAAATCCTTGTTGCCCTCGTTGCCAGGGCAAAGGCTTTTAATTTCTCTCAAATCAAAACGATTCCGTAACATTGTATATGTAAAAAAATTAATCCCAGGTTTGTTTACATCCAGGAGCTATGATGTAAACACAGATGCAGTTTCATTGACCAGACCATAGCACCCCCAATTTCCGTTGAAATACAGGGCTAGGTCATTGAAATACAGAGAAGGCTAGTTCAGCCAGGGTGTCCTCAGCTAACTACGAACCAGCGACACCTGTGGTCTGGCCAGGCGCCTGCATGCTTGCCTGTAAGCTGTCCAGGGCTGCGTTGTCCTCCGATGCTGTAGCTCTGAGGTGGCTGCATGGTTAGTCTGCATTGTGTAAAGAACTGGTCAGCTGACCTCACATGCTTCAGAGGACATCGTGTGTTCGTCTTCGCTGCTCCCGAGTCAGCACAGGGGTGGTAGCGGTGAACTGAGCCTAAAAATAATTGTACAGTACTAAATTGGAGAGAAAATAATAAAAAAAATAATAATTGGTGACGACTAATTTTTTTTAAAAAAAGGGGTTATGTAATTTGTGTTGCCTTTTTAATACACATACTGTCACAAAAATTAATACCATGTTAATATATAAAGGCCAACCTTGCTTTTCCATTGTAGTCATTTTAAGTATCTAGATGTGTGTTAGTATAACTACTGGTACTGTAAAGTTGTGTAATATGGATTTACTGGCTGTAATTCTTGTTTTTTTCTAGGGAGTTGTGGCAAAGTGCCCGCCCCTGTGTGTATTTTGTGTTGTGTGTTAATGTTGGTGTATAGTCATTGGTGCACGGGATATAAATGGGATTGTGTCACACGACTGTTTAAAATGTATATTTGTATTTAGGCACAAGGATTGCACAGCACTTCACGTGCAAGTAAAACTTAATAATATGTGAGCATAGGAAATTGCACTTTATTAATTCACATGCATTTGTACCGTGACTCCAACTGAATGATTGATTAGCAATCGAGTCTCGGTACAGCTCCATAAAAGCTGCATGTTTTCCACTCGTGGTTGTGTATTCGGTGAGTGGAGAACGGGATTGGAGACGGAGGTAAAGATAATAAGAATAGTTAAGGTTAAAGTATCAGCTCACTGTGTTTGTCTGTATAGTCCGTTTTGTTTGTCTCTTTTGTTTTGGCGAATGTGCCGTGTCCTGTGTTTTTGTTTGTCTTACAACCTACAACAAGACTCACAATTAATAATTTACGACTCGTTGTCAAATTCGAGTGTCGAGGTAAGAACACACAACTGAACAGTCGTCCTGTTTCTGGTCTGACGTCCCCCACTCCGGCTGTCTTTGTCACAGGAGTGAACAACACTAGTGGACACTTGCTGCGACACTGCTGTTGATAGTACAGGTTTATAAGGAGCAGTTCCACAAGCCTAGCTAGAAGAAACGTGTCTGGGACTGAATCGCATTAAATATTTAGTCAGTTAGATACAGTTTTATAAGTTCAGTAGTATGCGACAAAGATCATCACAGAGTAGTCCACCATCATGGTTTAAGAAATACACAAATGAAAGAAAAGAGGACAGTGACCAAAAATGTAATAAATTAATAGAAATAGGTAATAAACAATTGGATATATTAAATGAAAGAAATAATTTGCTGAGTGAATTTACATTGAATTTACAAGACACAAACACCACTTACGTACAATAGCAACTTTAGTAAGGTACGGAGGGTATATACACAGAGTGTATTAAAAAGCAAAAATAAACACATTTACAAACAAATCAAATATACATATCAGTATATACTAATACTAATATTCCTGATTTTAGGAATCTCAGGACATCTCATCAACCAGAATATCACAAATATCAAAAAGCAAAGAATTATTAGTTGCCATTTTAAAAGTCGCTCAGCTTTCTCGTGTAGCAAAGCGTAAAGTCATTTAAATTCAGCTCAGTGTGCTTTTACTTAACAAGCGCCCACTTCCATGCGGGCTAGGAGGGAAGTGGGGGTGGGGCTTGTATACTAAAATAATACTATTTTAGGTCATACTAAAAGACAAAAAAAGATCAACATGTATTGTAATATGGGATTCGCAAACAAGTTATTTACATATGTATATCTCAAAACATCAAATTGACAAGCATGCCAGTTCTAGTGTTAACACTAGGCAAATATAATATCATGTGGTGATAACTTCAACAGTGTAACTACTGTTTGTTGTAATAGACATGTGAGATTTGTGACCTGTTGCTTAAAGCTTTGATATCAGTCCAGAACAGCACCCAGGATAGGGTCCTACCTTGTGCTTTGGACATGCCAAGAACATGAGAAAATGACTTTCGTGTTTTTAAGCAGGCTGCAGGTTCCAAAATGTTTAATTAGTAATAGATAATTAGAACTAAATGCCTTACATATTTTTAAATAAAGTAATTTAGTGGTATTTACAGAAATAATAACTAAAACTGATAATGCCTGGTCTTATTCAAAAAGCAGAAAGTCATGTTTTAATAACTGTTTATAATATGATCAAGAGTCTGCTCTTGTCTCTGGGCTTTAAGAGGCAGTGAAGCATGGTATGGTTTCAAAGTAAAGGTCTGGGTCTTTCTGTAGAGAATTGTGTCCAACCAAGGCTAATTCTCTGCCAGCCAAGAGAACTGGGTAGTGTCCAAAGTCCCCGGAAGTAACATTGTCTTGTGAAGATCCAGGGGTCTGGCAGCAGGTGGCAGCACTTAACTCTCCTATTAAAGTCAATGCACTGTTGGGGATTCATCAATCTAGATCAATGTACTGTATGTAAATGGAACAGTTTGTTAATCAGCTAGTTTAGGTGTTATTTGTGGATAGTGGGACACAGGAATGTAACAGCAAAGATATTCTGTTTACTACTGTATAGATAACAGTTTGCTAGCGAGATGGCAGATCACCTAACCCGGGGCTAATTTAAAATATACTTTCCTGCCTTGTAGGTGTCCCCTCCCCCCACACGCTAACATTGGTGTCAGTTACGTGGTATTTACTAGCAGAAGGAGAAAATGCCCGACACCACTGCAGCATACTGGTACACAAAACATTCAAATGAAATCACAAACCTGGCCGCATTTATGTTCCCAATTGTAATGGCGAACGTGAGCTCATTTATTAAGTATTTTTTAGGCACCTGTAATTTTAAATTGGCAAACCTTTTTTTTTTTTTTTTTTACCTTGTATCAGTGGTGTAACTTTGCTTTCAAAAGTGTGGGGAGTGGGTCAGTTTCTGTAGCTGGGGCATGGATGAAGATTATTCTATCTAAAATAATCAAATATGTTTTAAACAAGTATAACAAAACATTGCATCCCTTGTATGTCTAGTCAAACGATCCAAAGACATTACTGCGGCAATCATTCACAACAATAAATTGTTGGCACAATGTTGTCATGAGTGATGAGAGTGGCAAATAGCTGTATTATTAGGTCGCGTCTAATTCATGGAGTTACAAAATCTTCGATGAGCACTGAAGCTCTGCTCAGATCTATATATAGTTTCTATATACCAATACGATATCTTGTCAGGCTAGTACGACGTCGGGACAGAATATACGATAGAAGAGGCGTTTCTATATAACGTTGCTCACAGCTTACCTGCTGTATTTCATCGACACCAATTTACTTGGTGTATAAATGCGACAGGAGGACGGACCACTGTCATTTCCCTCGTTGAACTTTGAGAAACATGGCTGCTGAAAGATGTGTGAGCAGTTGTGTGCACTTCTGTAACATGGTTTCTTTTATTTATTTATTTTATTATTTATTGATATTGCTATTATTATAATTATGTAGCCTTTTGTTATTGTGTAATGTTTAGTATTTATTGATACTGTTGACTGAGTTATTTCTGTTTTGACTATGCTGAGACTGTGTAGGGTGAAGCAGCCTCCGCCTGTTTGATCCCATGTTATGGCCTGCTAGCAGCATGTATTTTATTTACAATTTTCAGTCCTTTTAATCCTCTTTGTGGAAAACGTTACACAGCTGTTAATTTAAAATAATAAAATGTTGTTATTACTTTATACTTCTTCTAGCAGTAGACCTATCTCTGCTAGTATGTTTTGTTTTTGTTGTTGTTTCAGCAGATGCCATTGATGATTTTCCTGGCTGGTTTGTCTCCTAACTCAACCCCCAATTCCCTTCAATAATTAGGCTCAATATATTTAGTTTTTTAAATGTCATATGTGTTCAACCATATATAATAATTATTTAGTTAAATGTTAAATTAGACTTGATAAATAACTATTAGTAACACAATGTGTTTATGGTACAGTTCCAAATGTGTACATTACATGAGCATAAGGGTGTTAGGTCACTTATAGTCATATGACGAATGAATGATTACGCAAGTACGATTTCCAATACCATTCAAAATTAATTACTTGTGTTGCATGGTTCATGTATTTTCAAACACGACACCAACTACGATTCGACTCGACTATAGAAACAGGTTGTAACTGATTGAAATTGCAGGTGATAACTACTGGTCAAAAGACCTATTGTATTTTAACTTATGATCTCAAAATATTAGAACCGAGCCCCAGATCACATTATACAACTTGAATGCTACAGCGAGTGTGGCATAATGCAGATTTAATGATAGGGATGGAATTGCCCTTGAAATATACTTCTAGAAACGTTGAGGTTTCCCCACAATTGAAATTCTTAAGATAAACACAGTTTTGCTTTTAAAATAATAATAGTACTGTATTGGTATAAGGAAGTGGCGTTTTAAAACAGTATTTTCAGCTGCCATTCTCTTAAAATATGCAGATGTATCTTGAACCTCAAACCGCAGTGTATCGACGATAATGTAAATAACAGCGAGCTCCAGAAAGTGAGTTTCAAACTTTAAACGTGTTCCTGTGTACAGGTAAGAACTCCACTTTACTATGATGAATATGATAGTGTTTGTTTCTTTCCTGCAATATTGTATGATAATAACTACATTTCTATAGTAATTTATACAGCCTTTTTCAATAGATAATGTTTGTTTTAGTATAGTTGCCTACTTCCTCCTAAACAGCCGATTAGAAAAGTCTCGGCTGTCAGTACACTAAATTTAATTTTTTTTGTCTTTTTTGCAATTCACTGAGTACATCATCCTTATATAATTCATGAGCGATAACCATGTGACTGCTGCTACTCCTCCCTTCATAAAATGTCAGCAGCAATGGCAGTTTTCTGACCATTATCGCTAAAATAAATTATCTACTATACTATATACTATACTACATACTATAATACTATATCTGTTAACAGCATAGCTTACACACACACACACACACACATTTGTATTCCTATAGTTGTGGGGACTTCTCATTGACTATCACTGTATTTTTTTTTACTATTTCTAACTCCAGTCAGACAAAACTCCACACGGTGAAAGTCGGCAACAAACTAAATATTTTGGCACATTTCGTTTTTTTTTAAAGGCATATTTAGTTCTTAAAAAGGTATTTTACAAAGTGGGGATGTCCCCACAACATCGTTTTTTCAGGAGTTACTATCTTTGTGTGAACATTTTGGCAAATTTTGTCCCCACATTGATAGTAATACCAGCCACACACACACACACACACACACACACACAAAAATATGTCTCTGTATTTCATTATTTGATAAAGTACACCATTTTCTTTAATGGTTAAATGTAACATACAAGTTTGTATTTACTGGTGAAAATAAAGTTAACCAACAATAAACTGACCAATAACTGGATTAATGTGATTTTTTGTCAAGCATTTTGACAGCAAATCTCAGTGGGGGAGTAAAATGGATGAAGAATATTCAGAGCAGAATAAGCAACACAGCATGCACCAAAACAAAATCTGGTACATCAGCAGATTCCAATTATCTTAATTTTCCAACTTTATTAATTCATTAAATAATCTTGACCCATAGCTGTGCTTAATAAGGTGTTATTTTTGCTGTTCAGTGTGATTAATCACCTCTGTATAGTATGTGAAGACTACAATTCAGTAAGAATGAATAACTTTGAATTGCTGCTGCCAAGAAGGCAAGAAACACAGCAAGAATCTGATTAATGGTCTTTCTTCCCGAATAGCATCAGTGCACATGGATGCAGGGTTCCAAGTTAATGATATATCCTGTGCTGCTTGAATAAGGAGAGCCCTCTGCTTTACCTAAACTAAATCTTTCTGCTTTTAGTAATATTTCATTACTTTTTTTTTTCCTTCTAGGACATTCTAATTGATTTGAGAGACAGATCTAAAAACCTTTTTTTTTTTTTTTTTTATCTATGTCCCGTTTTCCCAGTAAATGTCATTGCAGAACACAACAGTATATATATATATATATATATATATTAGTGTAGTCACTGTTACCAACAGCAGGAAATAATGCCCCAGAGTATTAGAGATGTATGGCTAAGGGTGACCCTGAGTTGATATTTACCAAACCAGATCACGCCATATACCGTACATTTCAAGCTCACACATCAAAAAGCTCAGCACAGCCAGAGGGCAAAAATATTTTCGGGTTATAATGCCCTTGTCAGTTCATTCTTGGAAAATACATTTCTACTGTTCTGCTTTCCAGCAAGGCAACCTGATATCCTGGCAGCAGTTATACGACTGGATGTGAAGATTATACAACCGAAATATCCAGAGGAAAATTTAATTAAGCATAGGCACGACTCGAAGCCTGCAGAAAAAACAAGTTAAAAAGCCTTCTTGACCATCTTCTTCCATTAACTAGGGTGTCTCAGCCAATATCTATTAAAGATGTACTATTCTTTATTATGACAAATAAATAATAAGCATAAAAAACAGACCCACAATAGTGACTGTCACAATAGTGGTTTGTTAGTTAAATACTGTGATGTTAATCTATTTACCCCTTTATGTTTTGTGGTGTTTATTGGATTTTAGAATGTATTTCAATACATTTTTTAATTCACCTTGTTTAATGGTTTTATAATTTTTAATTGGGAGCAATAAAAGTTCAGGAAGAATCAGATGTGTGGAACCCAGTATTGGGTTGCTTGTGAGACTTTTTAGAGCTAAGTGATCCCAGTCATTTTGAAATTATTATTCTTATTATTATTCTTATTAGTATTATTATTATTCGGCACTGGTAGTAGTCCTCTTCGCCTGGCTAATATTATTATTATATATTATAATAATATATTATAATATTATAATAATATATAATAATAATAATATATATAATAATAATAGCAATAAATTCTAAACCCCCCCCCAGTATGTTAAATATCACAAACAATCAGACTTAGTAAAATTATAGTAGGGTTGGGCGGGGCTGGGGGGAATTAGTAGATAAATATATGGCATTTAATCCTATCCATTTAAGCTTGTCGTACTGTATATGTAAACACAAGCTCTTAGCATGTGTTTAGACATTGCTGTATAGTCTTACAGCAGCACATGTTCTAATGTATTCCGCAAGGTTGCTGCTGATATGCAGCAGGTCTTTATAGGAATCGTACAGTATATCTTGGTAAATTACTTTTTGTGGTGCTTAGATGTAATTGCAATGTCTTTCAGTGGCTCAGTTTGAACTCACAGCAGGCATGTCTGTTCTGTTTTATACTTTGTATGATAAAAATCTTAAGAATCTGCAACTCACTTAGATTGACTAGCAAGAAGGCAACTTGTATTGAAACTGCTGTGCCACATACCATAACCTACTTAGGGGTGCACTTTTTGTCTGATGAAAAAGTCTTCGATATTTACCTTCCACTGATTTTATAGTACCCAGTGGGAAAAAAAAAATGTTAGGGTTTTAAGCTGCTTAAAACTTGGTGACAAACATATCATGGAAGCAGTTGTACATATATTTATTTTCATATATCTGGAAAACGGTATATCAAAATGTGATGAAACTGGTATTAACATTAGTTAGTAATATTTTATGAAAATATAACACTGTGAGGGTGTATGAGTCTGTACATCTATCCGGCTGTTAATCGTACTTACATTTGTATATGTTTCATGAGAACAGAAGACATTGTTCCCCATACTGTAAATCAGTCATTTTAGTATGCTTTACCATAATACTAAGACATAATTTGCTAACCCAGTGACATAAGGAAAGGAAAAACTAACACAAAAACATAACATTTATACCATGATAATAACATCTGGATGTATGCTAATCTTGCATAGGCTGTTGAATTCTGTTTATTTAAATAACAACATACTAAAATACCTACTGAAGACCATAAAAAATTAATACAAGGTGTGCAATGCTTAGGGAAAAGTCCATTGGAGAAAAATATACTTTAAATCTTAAACAAATGAAACTCGGGTATACATGGGTGCTAGTCTTATGAAAACAAGGACATATGGTACGTATTGCTGTACAACCTTGGTATTTAAAGTGTTGCTTAAAAGCAATTTTTTTTTCATTCATTTGCACATTTGTTGTAGCATGCATTATCCATAACAAGATCACTATAAATATATATATATATAATATATATATATATATATATATATATGATATATATATATATATATATATATAGAGAGAGAGAGAGAGAGAGAGAGAGAGAGAGAGAGAGAGAGAGAGAAACTAACCCTCTCGCTCTCTAATATTTAGATATATTTCTCTTGATAAAATTTTGTATATAATAAATAAATTAGAATTTCTGCTGTAAAAAAATTACAAATTAAAGCTATGTGATTCATTTCATGTAGTTTAACAAATAATCTGAACTGGCAGACACTTATCTCACAGAACATCAAATAATACCTTCAATCATTAAGCACAACTGGATTACAGATCCATTTTAAATATATAATTAAGGCACACACCTGTGTTGCAGAGTAACAAGAGGTTTTTAAGTTACAAAAATCATAGCCCTTTTCAACTATCAGAAAAGCATTTTATAGAATAATAACTTGGTTACTTGGGAATTGTGGCGTGTGGTTTGTAAAACCACACTAGGAAAACTATATTTGACATGGCATAATGTTACACATTGGGTGGTGTAAGTTCCTCTTAATTCTATCAGAAAATATTCCAAATTTAATTGTTAATAATGATTAAAATGGACTGTGTTTTATTTATATTCCCTATAATATAGTTGTATATAGGCTGCATTTTGCAACTGATAAAAATGGAGTTTGAAAAATAATATATAAAAGTTTTGATTTTTTAGTTTGCAGCTTTTGAAAGTGTATAAAAATAAATGCAATAGAAGGGGAAACAAAATGCTTCAATATATATAATGCCAAGGAGCAAAGCTATTATTCAGCCTGCGAGAACAGTATCAGTAAAAGCTGATCAGCTGGATATTTAAATTTTACAAAGTGGATTAAATTAATAAAAAGTGTTATTTATTTTGGATGCAACCCTGGGCAATTATGTAAGGCAGACTACTATATTACACCTACCGTCAGGGTCAAGTCTCCTACTACGTTTGAAAGATAATGTATTCTTTTTGAGGATAGCTGTAAGGAGACAATGGGGAGCAGCGAAAGCAACCTATTATTATCATGCTGAAAATCTAATGGCATCAGCAGAAGATTTTGGAACAGTACAAGTAGTTTTCCACCTCAGCACTACAGGCTCAGAATGCAGAATGCAGCTATATCCACAAACACTCTGCTTAATTGGTTGTAGTCAAAAAAGTAAGACCTGATGCTGTAAATTAAGAAACAACATAGTTTATTATTTGTCTTTATGCTGACTGCATGAAGTTTTTCTTTTACAGTTACCACAGAAATAGCTGTTAAATTTACAACCACACTGTAATCTACAGAGAAATGGTATGGGACACATCTCTGATTGTATTCTAAGCCTGTTGGAAGCATCATTTTCAGCCTGTTGAATACCACAAATGAACAATTAACAGAGCACATACAGGTCCCATTTAGCTAGTAACAGTAAAGATGTCCATGTAATGGAATCAGACCATAATACAATGTGTTATAATTCTGGTGAAGGGTGGTGAATGAGATTTACTTTTATTGACCATTTATGCATGAAACTGTCAGGGAAACCACCCAATACTGAATCAAAACATCACAGCCAGGCCTTTGTGTGTCTGTCTGAATGTAAAACTGTTTATATATATATATATAAAACGCTTACCATTTGAACTAAAACAGTTACTCATTTTGAAAACTGGGAGAGCACCTGTGTGTGAAGACAATGCAATTGGGGATGAAGAATATAAATGTTAAATAAATGAAAGCAAGTAATCCAATGTCTATAGTACCTGTACTAAGTATTACTGTGAACTAAGCTAGACTGTTTAGGTTCGAAATTGGTCTTAAAGTGTTAGAACACCCTGCAGTATTTACAAGAAACACGCTATCTTTGCTATATCCCTTGCTGTCCCTATTGCAGCATTTATTTTTGCAGATTTTCATATTTCTATTCACACATCATGGTTAATCATCTACTAACGTACAGGGGAAAACTGACGTAAATGATACGTCTAGAAAAATTGTAAGTGAACATCCAAAATTCGTATATAGTACCCGGTTACTAATTCATACTAGTGAATTTATATTATAGTTTGCATGAACCAAATGAACGTTATTATCAAATCAATTTTAAATTATTTGACAGAATCACGCCTAAACCAATATTATAGAATATATAAATATATATATATATCTATATAAGCTTATATTATATATTATATATATATATATCGGTACATAGACAGTCAAAAAGACGAGGTCATTTTTGTTTCTGTATCATATATCATAATGGTTATAATAAATGTTCTATAGTGTAATGATTCATGATGGAAGTGTCATTTGGAATTATTAAATATGTTCTGTCATTAGTTTTCTGCTCCAGTAAAAACAAAGACATAGTATATAGTATTACCAATATTATTCTACAAGATATCCACACTACCTAAGTAATACCTTCACATTTAAACAACATGGTTGACATTCACATTCACTTCAAATTGTGATGATCGCGTGAATAAGGTATTAGTGGCTCTATGTATTGTTTCTTTGTTGTTTTTTTTTTTTTTTTTTTTTTTTTACTGAAGCAGGCAACTACCTATTCTTGTTTTTCTTTTTTCTTCTTATCATGGCAGTGTATCCAGCTCCCTCCTGCAACAATGCTAGTGTTCTGCTTCAAATCAGTCTCGTATTATGGGTACAGAAAACCAGAAGCAGGGAGTGTGGTCTGGATGCACTGTGATCTGTAGAGGAGTTTTTTTTATTCATTTATTTATTTATCTTCTCTTGTTGAACTCTTCCAAATAAATGTTGGAAACAGATTGACATTTCTCTACATTGACCCTGACTATATCCGGAACGTGTATTGGCACGCTTACCCTCTGGTTGCTAGAAGCAAGGCCAAATCAAAGTCGGCGCTATGTTTAAATACCTGTATATAATTCTTTGATACAGACAACATGGGGCACAGCAAATGTAACATAAAACGTTCTTTGTAAACTTTGCAGGGTGTTCTGTAACACTTTCAACTTTTTTTTTTTTTTTTTTTTTTTTTCGAACAATGCTGATTATGGATACATATTTCTAATTCCAGGGGGACTATGCTGTCTGCAGCAAATTATGAGGAAATAAAAACAGGTGCAAATCATTTTCACCATTTTCTTTGGCCTGGCTCAACTGTTTTTCTTGCGTTTGCTTATAGAACTTGGTATTTTTCTGTTTTTATAGTTTACTTATCATGCATTGTCTTCAACAGCTTTACTTGACACAGACACTTTAATTGCTTTTGATATATAACATATTGAAAATATTGAAACCAAAACCTGAGCAATGAACATTTAAGAGTTGAGCACGTTGAGCAAGTATTTCCATGACTCAAATGTATTCCTCCGTGTTGACTAATGTTACTAAAAAAGCTAGTCTATGAATACAATGTTAATTGTTCACAGGTGTTTCTGTATTACAGTTTCATTAGTTCCATCACCTAGAATCTTTCTGTTGTTCCTAATGCAGTAACACCTTACTGTAACACTTAAGAAATAACAATCTTTTTAACTAATCAGATTACTCAGCTGTAGTTTTGTCACAAACTATGACTATTTTCGATTTTAATATACATTAAATAGATCTAGTCTAAATTGAAAAACAATCCATCATTATCACAACTATGGAGTCTACAACAGAAGACAGCATGGGTAAAGTTGAATTGTCTATATTCATACACACATGAATGGAAAGCAAAAGATTACACCGTGTAACAATTTTTTTTTTTTTGTTCCTGGGTATTAAGTGTTATTTCCTAATTGCTTATGCCTCAAAAGTATAAAAAATGGCTATTATTCCCCACAAACTTTGCTTTTGTGACCAGGACAGGTACATTTCAAAATATCACTATTTCCAATGAGAAAAAAGGGCGAATTTGTGTCTTTTCGTTCACATAAAGTAAAAAAAAAAAAACTTAAGACTATACTGTAAATTTACAGTATAATCGTAAATCTCGAAAAACTACTCACTTCTAAATCTTTTGTAGTCATTTTTGTATTACTTTAGTATAAATACATGTTAATTTGGATTCATATGTTGTTTTTTGCTGACTTTATGTGAACGAAAAGACACAAATTTGCCCGTTTTCTCATTGGAAATAGTGATATTTTGAAATTTACCTGTCCTGGTCACAAAAGCAAAGTTTGTGGGGAGTAATAGCCATTTTCTATACTTTTGAGGCATAAGCAATTAGGAAAAAACACTTACTACCCAGGAACAAAAATTATGTTACATAGTGTCATTCAAGAAGGAGAAGAACAAAACATGTTTTAAGGTAATTTTTATTGTGATGATTAGTGTAGTCAACTTTGAGATAAACATTCCAAACTGGATGATGTAACTGAATGTGTATGTTAATAACCTCAAACATTAAACTTAAGCAAGTTATTGCTTAAACCAGTGGAGTAATCAGTATTAGGTCCTTTGCTCTTACTAATCTGCATTAATGACTTAGATTCTGGTATAGTAAGCAAACTTGTTAAATTTGCAGACAACACAAAAATAGGAGGAGTGGCAAACACCGTTGCAGCAGCAAAGGCAATTCAAAATGATCTAGGCAGCATTCAGAACTGGGCAGACACATGGCAAATTACATTTAATATAGAAAAGTGTCAGGTACTGCACGTAGGCAATACAAATGTTTCAGCTCAAACTTTCAAGCCCATTTAGTTCCCTTCATCAGATAAGACTAGAAATAGTCTCAATTTGTACAATTTAATGATTTGTATGATTCGTTAATTTAAACTATTTATACCTAAAATGTATTCATTCAGATTTTGTGATGCATTTTGAAGTGAACCTAATCAGTTTAAATAAGGTTTCTTAAGCCTGCAATACTATCATCGTTATCAGATAACAATATTATAGTACAATGAAAAAAGACAATTTGGATCAATTTGACAACTTTTAGTGAAAATAAAATAAAGTGCTCTCTGTCTACGAAGGATTTGGCTACAGGAGAGTTGTTCTATGGTTTAAATGAACCAATTAATTTCTTGCCCAGTGAATTTTGATATATCATTTGGGTCAATGTTTTCATTGTAAATCTACTAAAGCAAAAGAAAATATTATTAAAACCCTTACTAAGCATTTGTAGTAGATCTGCAATTCTTTGATATATTAGGGCAGGCAAACAGGTTCAGGACTATTGAAACTGGAGGGCGATATCAAATCAAGCGCCAACATAGTAATAAAAAGTTCAGAGGAGGTCTTTAATTAGATATGATTTATATACTTCCGTTTGGCACTGACTCCTCAGGACATAATCTTACAGCTAGTGTTTCCCCTTGATTTTTTGATTTGCCTTGATTTTGATTTATAAAATAAATACTGACCATTTTTGCAGTGTAGAATTTCTGCTTGTGAGAGCTGACTGAAAGCCAATAAACATAAATTAAATAGATTCTAAAATACAGGCAAAATGGTTACATTGTGTGCACAAAATTGAGAGCTTAGGAATCAAAACGCAAAATAAATTGAAATAAAAAAGAAAAGATTGTATTTATAAATGTTTATACATTCTTATATTCTTAATGTATTTGATTAATTTTTATATTTTATACGTTGTTAATTTGGATCTGAAAGAAAAACACATTGGAAATGTGAAAAAAAATAAAATAAACGCCAAGTTATCAATAGTGCCCAGCCATTTAAAGTGGAGAGATCAAATACACACATTTCAGTAATTCATTGGGGCAACCTTGCCCAGCACAAGTAAATAGGCACTTATATTGAAGTTTGCAATATAAACCCTATGTGGGAATCAAACCCAAGACATGCTTCAAGTGCAGCTTGCAGTGCAGATGCCACATAGCTTTCACGCCACAAAGTTTGTTCCATTTTGCAACATTTGCAAGTAGTATAGCAGTAAAGTTACAGTTTTTAACAATATTATTTTGAATACACAATATTATTGTAATGTTTTCATGTTTAGGAAGTAGTACTCAGGGAGATGGTGTTTAATTCTCAAAAAGTCCTGCAACAAAGCAGTTGTCCGGGTCGTTACAATATATGTTTTAATCTGAAAGTAAAAATATATGAAAGCATGCTGACCTTTATTTATAAATATTTTCAATAATATACAATTGAACAAGAACCACTGAGTATTTATTTTCATTTCCTACAGTATGATTTCATACGGTATTAAATGATAGTGTTTATTTCTGATAGTGAAAAATAAATAAATATATCAAGATAGATAAAGAAAGAAATGTCTACGCATTTATTTCAATATGTATTAATCTATTTATGTTTTAATTTTATATATATATATATATATATATATATATATATATATATATATATATATATATATATATATATATATATATATATATACACACACACACACACACACACATACAGTGCCTTGCAAAAGTATTCAGACCCCTGACCAATTCTCTCATATTACTGAATTACAAATGGTACATTGAAATTTCATTCTGTTCAATATTTTATTTTAAAACACTTAAACTCAAAATCAATTATTGTAAGGTGACATTGGTTTTATGTTGGGAAATATTTTTAAGAAAAAAAAAAAAAACTGAAATATCTTGCTTGCATAAGTATTCAACCCCCACCCATTAATATTTGGTAGAGCCACCTTTCACTGCAATATCAGCTTTAAGTCTTTTGTGGTAAGTATGTACCAGCTTTGCACACTGTGTCAGAGTGATTCTGGCCCATTCTTCTTGGCAGATTTGCTCCAGGTTGTTCAGGTTGCTTGGACAACGCTTGTGGACAGCAATTTTCAAATAGTGCCACAGATTCTCAATGGGACTTTGACTGGGCCACTAAAGGACATTCACCTTTTTGTTCTTGAGACACTCCAATGTTGCTTTGGCCTTGTGCTTGGGATCATTGTCCTGCTGAAAGGTGAATTTCCTCACAAACTTCAGTTTTTTAGCGGACTGAAGCAGATTCTCTTGCGGTATTTTCCTGTATTTTGCTCCATCCATTCTTCCGTCAATTGTTACAAGATGCCCAGTCCCTGCTGATGAGAAGCATCTCCACAGCATGATGCTGCCACCACCATACTTGACTGTAGGGATGGTGTGTCTTGAGGCATGGGCAGTGTTAGGTTTGCGCCACACATAGCGCTTTGAGTTTTGGCCAAAAAGCTCTATCTTGGTCTCATCTGACCACAAAACCTTTTCCCACATCACAGCTGGGTCACTCTCATGCTTTCTGGCAAACTCCAGACGTGCTTTCAGATGGTACTTTTTGAGTAACGGCTTCTTTCTGGCCACCCTCCCATACAGGCCAGTGTTATGCAGAGCTCTTGATGTGGTTGACTGGTGCACCATTACTCCACTCCAAGCCACTGAACTCTGTAGCTCCTTCAGAGTGATTGTTGGCCTCTCTGTGGCTTCTCTCACAAGTCTCCTTCTTGTTTGAGCACTGAGTTTTGAGGGACGGCCTTTTCTTGGCAGAGCCTGGGTGGTGTGATGCAGCTTCCACTTCCTGATTATTGATCCAACTGTGCTCACTGGGATATCCAAACACTAGGATATTATTTTGTACCCTTTCTCTAATCTATGCATTTTTATTACTTTATCTCTAACTTCTGTAGAATGCTCTTTGGTCTTCATTTTCCTTCAGATTCACAGCCTTACCAATGATCCTTCAACAGTGGGGTTTTTATCCAAAAAATGTGACAGCAACTTTAATGGTTCACAGGTGGAGGCCAATGATAAGGTAAATGTGTCCTTGTTAGGACAATTTCTGTCATTGGTGAAAACTGGGAGCTTCCACAGCACAGGGGTTGAATACTTATGCAAGCAAGATATTTCAGTTTTTTATTTTTATTAAAAAATTTTCCCAACATAAAACCAATGTCACCTTACAATAATTGATTCTGAGTGTCAGTGTTTAAAAATAAAATGTCAAACAGAACGAAATTTCAATGTACCATTTGTAATTTGGTTATATGAGAGAATTGGTCAGGGGTCTGAATACTTTTGCAAGCCACTGTATGCTACATATATATATATATAGTTATATATAGTATATAGATATAATATATATATATAGATATATAATATATTGTAAGGTTTTTTGTCCACAGAGTGTTAGTCTCATCAACCAGTATCAAAAGGAAACCATACTTCTTTGCGTCAATAGACCACAATGACTTTACACTGACAGAAAACCAAAAATATTCAGAGATCAGGATCAGAATCTCAGAATGATGATGATGATGATGATGATGATAATGAGGACTCGAAAAAAAATCTTCAAAATCTCAAGTCCCCCGAGAATCTCAGTTGGCTGACTTCATCTTTCAAAATAGTGCGTGCTTTCTCAGCTAATTGTGTAGCAGTGGCAGTTAACACAACCCACATGCAAACTTAAGGTTATAGCTTCAAATCCCATGTACACCTGCCCTTTTTTTTAAATGTATATAAAGATGTTTTTGCAGGCAAATGTTCAATTTGAAGACAGTTTAATTCAGTAATATAAACATAGACATCATAATAAGTGAGTTCCCTAGTATATTTCCATGTTGACAAAACAAGTTAATTGTCATTAAACTCGGATGTCCTGTAATATACATATGTGTGGATTAAAACTCCCTGGGGTCTTCAAAAAAGTTATTATTTTTATTTTATTTATTTTTTGTCTGCAATGCGTGCGACTAGTCCATTTTAAATTTTTTACCTTTGGTGATTTATTTCTTATACTGTATCACAGGTTGTGACAGAGATTGAATGACGCTTGGTGTTAGATCTCCCTCCCGACCTGAGAGGGTATTAGATAAAGAGAGCAGGATGAACTGTCAGTCCTCATGCTTCACTGATAACTTGGCGCGAGCAACTACAGAATCACTTTCTATACAAGAAAGGTATACCTCCGTGTGACGAAGTGCCCGCCCCTGTGTATATTTTCTGTTATGTTGTGTGTTTAATGTTGGTGTATAGTCATTGGTACACGGGATATAAACGGGTCTGTGTAACACGAGTGTGTAAAATGTATATTTGTATTTACGCACGACGATTGCACAGCACTTCACGCGCAAGTAAAATGTAATAATATGTGAGCACGGGGAATTGCACTTTATTAATTCACGTGCTGGGATTCAAGTGAATAATTAATTAGTAATTGAACCCCAGCACAACAGTATATATAGATGTACATTTTCACATACTCGCGGTTGGGTGTTCGGTGAGTGGAGAACGGGATTGGAGACGGAGGTAAGAAATAATAATAATAATAATAATAATAATAATAATAATAATAACAACAACATATAGTAAAATATATCTGCTCACCGTATTTTTTGTTTAGTATTAGTCTGTTCTGTTTGTCTGTTTATTTTGGCTACCAGTGCCGTGTCCTGTTTCTGTTTGTTTGTTCAACCCTTTTATTTTCTGTTCTGTTTATTAAATGCTGAGCGAAACATTCGCTCAGCTCCACCAAACCACACCTCTCTGTCATTCATTCCTTTTCCTGGTTCTGACACCGCCCACTTCGGCCCTCTCTGTGACACCCCAATACAATAATATACTGTAAGCATGAGTTTCAAACTGACTTTGGAGAAGCCCTCAGTACATCTCAGTACATATGTCAGAAAGCACTGATATCCATGGAGTCAATTCAAAAGAGATGAAAAGACTGGCAAAACCTTACAATGTTTGATATTTATACCTTTGTAAGCAATTGTTGACTCCCTTCAACCCAACTGGTATTTGTCCAATAATCAAGGTAGTCGTTCTTTTAATACACACAGTGAGCCTACCACATACTTCCTCTGTGAGAAAGGGGGCGGTGCTCTCTGACCTTATGGTCCTTTTAAAATACCTCCCCCCATCTCAGGGTCAGCCATGTGTAATGTGGCATGGTGCGTCCATTATGCCTTTTAATGCACCTTATACTAGACTTACAACTACACTAGTCTTTTCTTATCTGAAATTTACCATAAAAGCAACTAGCACGTCTTTTTTTTTCTTTTTCACTTTACCTGTTCGATTTTGCCATAGAAATACATAATGTCACACTTATTTTGTTCTCTACAATAGCAGCATCAGAGGGTAAAATGTACTGTGGATTTATATATATCCAATGATGTAGGTTGAGATCGTTCTGATGCCTTTTCCTGTCAGCTCCCTCACATAGATCTGACTTTGATTGGTCTTGCTTCTAGCACCATAGCAACCAGAGGTTAAGCGCGCCAAGATAAAGGATAAAGTCAGGGTCAATGTAAGAGAAATGTCAATTCATTCTCAATTAATCATTCATGGGCAATTAAGAGGTGTCACAATTAACAAGTGTCACAGTGCTTCAATGAAGAACTCCAGTGTGCTTGAACAAAAATACCTTGTTGAAAACAAACATTTCTACTGTAAACATCAATGAGGGAAACTGATGTTAAGCTAAAGAGGGGTACAAATGGGTTAAAAGCCCAAAACATGGGACTTCTTTAGAATGCACACACCTATGAAAAAAGTTACGCTCAGATGAAACCCAGAAAGTGATTTACACCATTAATCAGGATTCGTCTTGGAAATACCAGGTAGGAAAACTCTAATTATGCGATGTCTTTACAAGTCATTTAAGACAGCATTTTGATAGCGTCAGCCTGAACAACATAAATGAACCACTGTCTCTACATGGAACAAATAGCTCAAGTAGGAGGCACCCTAACATGCAGATTTCCACAGCACATGCTTAGGGGGCACACAAAGCTATTGTGCATTTGTATATTTAACTGATGGAGCAGTTTTCAAGACTACAAGTTTATGTCTGTACTTTACTAGGAAAATGTGTTTGATGTTTTATGTTGGATAACTGACATTTGGCATAAGGCTGATCTATTGCCTGACACACGGGAGTGTTTCCATGTTTCAGTCCAAGGTTATTTTAGGACAGTTATGTTTTTGGCTCAGAGCTACTTGTTTTCATTTATATTTTCAAAGAAAGAAAAAACTGAAAGTTGCTGAATTTATTTTTTACTCTAATTTTTTTGAACTCCTCTTCTTAATAAGTTAAATGTGGGTGGCATATAAATGCTGACTTATCTGTCATCATTTAGTACTACTAGGACTACTACTATGACTAATAATAATAATAATAATAATAATATAATAATAATAATAATAATAATATTTTTTTTAATAATAATAATAATAATAATAATAATAATAATAATAATAATAATAATAATAATAATCTATTTTTTTATATACAGAAAACAATGTGATGCCAAACAGATATGCAAAAGGTTAGAGATACGGCAACTTCCATCACAGTAGAGTCGACATCAATCCTGTGTAAATGTTACCCCGTACTATACCATAATAGAAATATATCAGCTAAGGATTTTAGTTAGCTTACATGGGCAGCAACTTGAGTTTTTAGTTTTGCTTCTCTATCACAGGGTATTTCCATTGATTTTAATGTAAACAGCTTTGCTTCCTCATTTAAAGTATATATCATATTCTGTTATGTTATTGCCATTGTTGTTATTAATGACTTAAGGTTATTTTTTTGTCTTCTGCCTCTGCCTCTGCCTCTGCCTCTGTCTCAAAGATTAGAAATACAAGATAATAATCAGACCTACAATATGCCACGAATGTGAGGCCTCTATTGAAACAATGCACTGCATGTGTTACTGGCCATCCTGTCAACCTGTGTGTCAGGGCACGTGTACTATAGGTTGACACAACAACAATTCTTGTTTAACTAGCACCTTCAATACAGTTTGTTTTGGGACTTATGTCAGCTAGGTCAGTTAAAGTAGCTTTATTCTATACAAGTTCTCTTGCAAACAAGTCTCTGCTACTGAGTGAAGTTATCTCTGACCAGAACCTTGACTTTTTATGTTTGACTGAAACCTGGCATCAACAAGAAATGGTTTTCTTGAAAAAGCCCACGCCTCTGGTCGTGGCAGGGTGTTGACTGTTGTATACCGACTTGGTTACAATATCAGAGTGGTGGCTGTTTCTTTTTTTTATCTCATTTGAGTGTCTAGCTTTTAAATTAGTTTCTTCCATACCTGTGGTGGTGGTCCTTTTCTGTCAGCCCCCTAAACAAAATACTTAATTCCTGAATAAGCTGTCAGACCTGTTAACGTTTTTATGTCCGAAGAACGCTCAGATTCTGCTCACAGGTGATTTCACTATTCACGTTGACTCTTAGTCCTGTTTTCTATCAAGAGAGTTTTTGGCTCTTATGGATTGCTGTGGGCTCACACACATGTAAATGTCCCTACTCACAATCAAAGTCATATAATTGATTTGGTTATCACCACGTGTCTGCGAGTTACTAATCTCCAATCCCTTGATCTGACAATTTCTGATCGTATGGCTATTTTGTTTAACCTGGATCTACTATTACCAGTAATCAAAGCTGAACGTACTGCTCAATTTCACAATGTTAAATCTATCAATTCTATTGCATTTGCTGAAAACCTTTTTGTTACATCACTATATGACGTTCATCCCTAGGCGTTGGTGGATATGGTGGAGTCTTATAACACAAACCTATGTAGTGTTCTTGATAATTTAGCACCTGAGAAAACACACATAGTTTCCTACACGCATTGTTCACCATGGTACAATAATCAGCAAACATTTTGTTTAGTGCCTTCATTAGTGCAGGCACTTGATGCAATTTTGGAACTCAAGCCACATGTTGTAAAACAAACAGACCCAGTGTGTCATCAGAGAGCTCAGGACAAGTAAAGCTATACTGGCCAAGGTTTAAGAAGAGTTGTGTTGTTTGCCACCTGAAATAAAGACCACATTGTTGTATCATTGTACAACTAACTCAACATCTATTTGACTCCAAGATTTTCTGCTATGAACTGTAGCCAGAAGAGACTGGAGCCAGAAAATTGACCATAATTGTTAAGAAAAATTGTCAACCTTTACTCTACTTCCCCACACTGCAGGGTATAATTTCTGTACCTCCCTCAATAACACATGTCAGCTGGCATGAATTACTAATACTGTATTACAATACGACAAATACCAATATCAGCAAAATCACAAGACTAACACTACATTTCTCCTTCTACTTCATTACATCTGAATAAACAGCAAGGAGTGCTTAGCCAGTGATATGGGATATGCTTAGGTAACAAAGAATGTTTTCCTTGATAGCACTAATGAATATGTTTGGCCCATTCTATGCGGTTCCCAATTGAGGATTGCTCACTGATTCAAGACCATACTAATAGGTTTCCTTGGTAATATAGTTTTCAGTATTAGAAATACCTTGCTTGTGAGGTTAAGCAAATAGACAAACATTTTAATACTGTACATCTCCATATGGTGTGGATACATCTTATTTGATATGGCATAAAACTTGTTTATGTTTAATGTAAAAAAAAAATCTTAGCTTCACATATTTAATTTGAACAGGTGGTTTGAAATGACCAAGCTAACAGGATAGCCCTACATCAAAATGGTGGGCTTTTGGAAAAGGTTATTGTGCTGAGCACAGTTTACAGTACTGACGTATTTGTTGCCCTTACATACATAAGCACAGAAAATAGGACAGAAGGACAGGAGGATGGTCTGCTGTCGCAGTCATCCAAGGGGAGGATAGGTTGCTGTCGCCATCGCAGGAGGAGAAACAGCTGGCAGCTTGCCAAAAGCTCCTTTAATGTCACTCGGATGGGCCTGAGATTTTTTTAGGCAACTCTCTGTGGTATTGTCCATGGCTGGACGCTGTTTAATATTTGAGACGCCACATATTGTTTTCAGTATTTAAAATAAATTAAAATACATTTGTGCACTGTACAAAAGACACTACGGATGATCCTTAGCAAAACTTAACTTTTGCTAAGGAAGTTAATTTATTCACCAGGTGATTATATGTGAATAAAATACCAGTGTTAGACTCGGGGGTGAACGGCATCCAATCACGTTTTTGGAAGGGTGGACACTGTCCACCAACAATTTTTTGTGAAACGCCATTGTTCACACTCGTCTTTATTGTTATTTATCATGAATAGTAGCATATTTTACTACTCCCCAATACTTCTTCGTTTAATGTTCCCAATGCAATGTTTCCTTTTATTGCACCTGCGGGAAAAGGTTTTCATCTGGATATTTCCAGTTGTCTTAAAGCACAGAGAGCTCTCACCCATATAGGTATATGGGTCATCCAATAATTTATTCCATAACTCAGATTACTGAAAGTGTGCCATGGACCTCATGGTAATCACCAGTGTTCACTTGTCTTCAGCATGTCCCAGGGTTATGGAGTTTGAATATAATATTATACTGATGGGCTCATACTTTGACTGGAAAAGTAAAAAAAAAAAGTAAACATTCTTGACTGCTAGAGTGCATTTTTTTCATTCTCAGAGGAGCTGAACCAAATGCTAGCAACAAATTCAATAACAATGTGGTATGATCAGGAATTAAATTAAGGTTATAGATAGAATAACTTTAACCCAACTTTGAGATTACAGTACCTCCTCTGCTTCAATCTAATGTTTGGCCTCACCAAGGAGTTGGGCAGGAAAATTGCTTCACCAGCAGAGGGATTAGGAAGTTCAAGGAAACGCAATGTGCCTGAAAGGTTAGGCTAAGCAGAAAAACCAAGCAAGTCAAAATGCTGTAATACATCCTTATGTCAATTGTTTTTAGGGTAATTCACATGTCTACATGTTTGTTTTAGTCAAATATCCCTTTGTTTTTGACAATAACTAGTTTAATAGACTATTAGGCTATTATTGTAAGTTGTAATTTCCAGTTAATCAATCAGTAAGAAAGAGCATGTTATTGCTTAATCATTTAGAAAGTGGTTTTTCAATCAATGGATCATCAATCTAATACAAACCACCAGCCCTTTCTAACAGGAGCTTATTTTGGAAATTACTATTTTACATTATTCACTGGACATAATCAGCCAATCAGCCTCCAGCTCTAACGGGCTTCTACCATACGGTAGATACCCGCTGGAACCTGCAGCATCCAATGTGAATCAAACTTAAAACTGATCCCCACAAGTATCGCATTTTTCACTTTGACTTGCAGTAATGAAAACTACTGTTTGGACAGCAAGTACTAAACAAAGACACAATTGATTCAAATATATTTCATTTTCCACCAAAAGCAGACAATCATTATTTTGTACCGACAAAGCAGCCAGTCCTGTACCCGCAACTGCCTGTCCGCTCGACTGGAGCGCAGCACCTTTCAACAACAACCAACTGAGACAGGAACAGTTCAGTATATTGCTCAATTCAGATATTTGGCACTTCAATTTTTTTTCTCTATTATGTATTTGATCTTTTAGGAAAATTTCCTGGACTATTTTCCTAAAACTTTTTATAAGAAGAAGGGTCCTGTGGTAAGGATGGCTTGTGGCTGTAGGACATGTGCAGCATTGATACTTGAGATCTGTGTTGAATGGCAATGCCCGTATGTGTTCAGTAGTCTATAGGGCGTTTTATCTCTCACCCAAGCGTAGTGTTTTGTGGGTAAAACAGCCGTTAGTAGGTGAGTACAGTTTGATTTAAGATATAGAATGATGCTTGTACACAGACTTGTCAGTTACATATTGGGCTGTATTAGAATTCCTGATTGTACAATGTCAATTGTGATATATAATATGCGTGTGGGTGTGAACGAGAGTAACGTTACCAAGTTACTTAAATTTCTTTTGTGATTTTCTCCAATTTGTAGTTACTGTATTTGCGTAGCTTTGAAAAAATGTGCTCTGCCAAAACCTGTCCTTCTTTTTTATATATATATATATATATATATATATATATATATATATATATATATATATATATATATATATATATATATAATTACGTTTTTATATTAACGCCCCACATATCAGAATTCACCAGCTGCTACTGGTGACCAGGCAATAGAGACACAGTACTGTGAGTGGAAGCGCTAATGCGTGGATTTATTATAAATAAAATGTTCAAACAAAAACAGAAACACTTCACTGAAACAACAAGGCATGTTGGCCAAAACAAACAGGTAGTATAATTTAAACAAGTAGCATGCTGGTGTGAATCCAGCACAGGTAGCAGTTGTTTATTTTTTATTTTTTGTAGAAAGCATACTGTCTCGCTCTCTCATTCCACCTCTGAACACCCAACCTTGAGGATCGGCTAATTCACAGTCCTGCTTTTTTTTTTTTTTGAAGGCTGAACACAAGGTCACAGGATCCAGTAGTCAGTGATATTTATATTTGGTAAAGGTAGCTTGCCAATATAATGTATGACGTGGTATCAAATAAATAAATAGATTTTAAGTCCAGCTGGTAAAGCAAGATATTTTTGTAGGATAAAAAAAACAAACAAATCAAGACCAGTGTAAAGTGCTGTGTGGTCATTCAGAATAATTCTTCAGTACAGAAAACAAAGCACTAGCAATGAGTAGGTTTCTGTTCATGTTTCAAACAAAAGATTCTCTGAAGTGTTTTTTTTTTTTTTTTTTTAACTGTTTGAAAATGATTTACTCAAACCTTAAGTGAGTTCAAAGTGATTACTGAGAAAGGACTTGTGCACTGGGATATAGAAAGTATGTGTTACCACTACAAGGGAGTATTTACTTGTCACATTTTATTTTAAGGGGCACTTTTGGCTTTATCAACTGTTAACAACTAGCTTACTAACATATTAACAAATTATGTAAATGTTTTGTTAATGTTTAACCTATAACAATATAAATGGCGTGACCTGTACAATCTGAGAAACGTTTTGTAGTACATATGACCGTGCAAAAATGTACATTTTGTGAGGCTTGTTATTACAAGGATAATTAAGTATTCCTACTGTTATACTAATACCACAATTAAATATACTCTGATTATTAACTATTAGCTTCAGACATCTGTTTACATTTTATGTGGTCAGTCTGACTCAATAAGAATTAAACAACTAATTTGGCGACCACATTGCATTCATTAAAACATCAGACTTGTCACATCTAAACTAACATTAAGGTAATTATATTGGATTTAGTCATATAAACCAATTTTGGTGACTTTTTTTATAAATAGCACAAAATGTCTATTTTCATAATTTCACTTTATTTAAACCTCCCACAATTTCATTGAAAAGAAAAATTATTTGTCACTGAAACCCCTTTATGAGAAGGGCGTGCCTCACTTCCTGCCTGCTTGACCGAAACCAACAACCCAGCAAGGCAGCAGTAGAGAAGATGCTGTTTAATGATATAGTTTTTTTAAAACATACTTCTTTTTTACCAGCAGGGAACATACTGTATATGTACAAACTTTGTAAATAAAAACAACTAGAGCTGCACAGGCTTGAGTCTTAACCTCAAAGGCTCCTTATGAGCTCAGTGATAGTCTACGAGTAATGGAGCTTGAACACACACACAAACTCGAACACACAAAAAATACCTACAACCCTCTTTCCACTGCAGCGTTTTACAGGCAGTTCCCTTAAATTTAACACCTTCATCTTAAACTCCCCTGTTTGACTGACATTCTCACTATATCCTACGACTGTGAAGATCAAGTGGCTATATGTATTCTTTTGAGTTCGATCATTTTGGTCTCCCAAGTGCTGACACAGCATTCACAGTTCCCTTGCTGGCAGTAAGCGAGACACTGGAAAACTCAAAGTGTTTCCCTAGCATGGGTGTGTCAGTTGTCGCATTCTGTATTTGTGCTTAGGTTGGAGTACATTTTAATGCCAAAAGAGAAATAAATAGAAGGCAATTCAGTAAACCCAGTTGACTACAGTATGTATACACTTTGCTGAGGACTGTCAATGTGAATGGAATAGATGGCCACAGACCTCAAGTGTTATTTTAAAGTTTGTAACTGTAACAAAGGACAGGATTCATATGACTATATGATTTTTTTCCTACTTCTAGAAATAAGTATTTTTAGGTGGGAATTGCAAAGGTACGCGTGTACTTTGAAATCTAGTAGACTGCCAGGAAACATGGTTAAGTTGACTTAAAATTTTTAGCAGATTGTTACCATTAAATATTCTTACCACAATTATGTGGTGATAAAGACACTAACAAAATACTCAAGTCTTCGGCATGCTCAGCAAAGCAGACTTCTAACATAATTTATCTGCAACAAAAAAGAGAGATTAAGGTAATAAACCAACACAACAAAATATAAACCCAATTTAATTTAAACTAAAAATGAAAAAAAAAAAAAAACAGTCTGCCCCTTATTAAACTGTATTTTCCACCACTACATTAGTAGCTTATATTAGAATTGTGTAAAATAATCCTTAAGGAGGTAAATTTAGGTGGAGATAAATTTAAGTGCTAGTAACCTGAAGATAATGGTAGTTGACCAGAGCTGAAGGCGAGCAAGGCCCTTCCACTGGGAAAATAGTCCCGTAAATGTTCATAAAGAATCACATACATAATTAGAGAAAAAACATAATAATAATAATAATTTTATGGAACAAATAATTTTTTACTTGTCAGAGTTGCTTGTAGTTTATCTAGACAGTGCCAGCTATCTGAATGGAACAATAAGATGGAACTGTCCATGTCTCGGTTTGTTGTGATTGAAAGATGCTGTGCTCCAGTTCAGATGACAGGCTGTAATTGGCTGATCTGGCAGTTGCGAGTACAGGACTGGTTGCATTTGCCTGTGCAAAGTAATAAGAACATAAGAACATAAGAACATAAGAAAGTTTACAAATGAGAGGAAGCCATTCGGCCCATCTTGCTCGTTTGATTGTTAGTAGCTTATTGATCCCAGAATCTCATCAAGCAGCTTCTTGAAGGATCCCAGGGTGTCAGCTTCAACAACATTACTGGGGAGTTGATTCCAGACCCTCACAATTCTCTGAGTAAAAAAGTGCCTCCTATTTTCTGTTCTGAATGCCCCTTTGTCTAATCTCCATTTGTGACCCCTGGTCCTTGTTTCTTTTTTCAGGTCAAAAAAGTCCCTTGGGTCGACATTGTCAATACCTTTTAGAATTTTGAATGCTTGAATTAGGTCGCCGCGTAGTCTTCTTTGTTCAAGACTGAACAGATTCAATTCTTTTAGCCTGTCTGCATATGACATGCCTTTTAGGCCCGGAATAATTCTGGTCGCTCTTCTTTGCACTCTTTCTAGAGCAGCAATATCTTTTTTATAGCGAGGTGACCAGAACTGAACACAATATTCAAGATGAGATCTTACTAATGCATTGTACAGTTTTAACATTACTTTCAACAAAAACTCCTAGGTCTTTTTCATAGATTCCTTCTCCAATTTCAGTATCTCCCATATGATATTTATAATGTACATTTTTATTTCCTGCGTGCAGTACCTTACACTTTTCTCTATTAAATGTCATTTGCCATGTGTCTGCCCAGTTTTGAAAATTGTCTAGATCATTTTGAATTACCTTTGCTGCTGCAACAGTGTTTGCCACTCCTCCTATTTTTGTGTCGTCTGCAAATTTAACAAGCTTGCTTACTATACTAAATCATTAATGTAGATTAGGAATAGCAGAGGACCTAATACTGATCCCTGTGGTACGACTATGGATCCATTATGACTATGGGAGCACCTACACTGATCCCTGTGGTATACCTAATACCTAATACTGATCCCTGTGGTATACCACTGGTTACCACACTCCATTCTGAGGTTTTTCCTCTAATCAGTACTTTCTGTTTTCTACATGTTAACCACTCCCTAATCCATGTACACGCGTTTCCTTGAATCCCAACTGCATTCAGTTTGAGAACTAATATTTTGTGCGGGACTTTGTCAAAAGCTTTCTGGAAATCTAAATAAACCATGTTACATGCTTTGCAATTATCCATTATCGATGTTGCATCCTCAAAAAAATCAAGCAAGTTAGTTAGACACGATCTCCCTTTCCTATAACCATGTTGACTGTCTCCCAGGACCCTGTTACCATATAGGTAATTTTCCATTTTGGATCTTATTATAGTTTCCATAAGTTTGCCTATAATAGAAGTCAGGCTTACTGGTCTGTATTTACCTGGTTCAGTTTTGTTTCCCTTTTTGTGGATCGGTATTATGTTTGCAATTTTCCAGTCCGTCGGTACCACCCCTGTGGTGGGGTGTGTGGTAGCTGGTTTTGGTGTGTGACAAGGCAGAAGCCCTCCACTTGTAAATAATGTTTGGTTTGCTTGTAAGGGTATTAAAGATTTATTATTTTGTATTTAAGTTTGGCAGGGAGGGAGTTAATTCCATCCCTACCGAACCCTCCTGTGGAATGTGGCTGGGTCTTGATTGAATAAGTGATCATCAATCAAGTCCCAGCCACATGGTATATAAGGGAGCTTGAGCCTTTGTTTGAAAGGAGTTATTGGATTGAGTCCAGTGAAGGCGCTGGCCAGCAGAAGCAGTTTATTGGAATAAAAGGTTATTGTGTTTTGTTTAACCTTTTATTTTTGCCCTTGTGCCCTGCTTCTTTGTTCTTCTTTTGTTTGTGTAATTGTGAATAAATGTGTGCAAACAGCGCTTCCCCTGCAGCTTCCTGACTATGGTCTCATTAATGATGCTGTTCTGTCACACGTGATTAATTAAATACATTTGGACAAAGTGCCTTTGTTTAGTATTTGTTGTCCAATAGATGTGAACTGAGCTTTCAATACAGCAAGTCAAAATTTAAAATCTTGCACTTTTTACATGCAGATGCTGTAATGTTACATTGGACATCTACTGCCTAATAGAAACCCACTAGCACTGGAAGCTGATTGGCTGATGGTACTAAATAACCTTCTAAAATACCAGTAACTACTCATCAAACCATAAAACACCATATGGCACGTGGAGTTCTGTGAATGCCCCACTGAAACTGACAGTGTAAAAACATGAACTTCACCACCTTGTTCTACTGCAAATATCTTGTCTTTCAGCTCAGTTTGCCTCTACTTCATCGACTGCTTTTGTAACATATTCAGTATAGTGAGCCCTTTCAGATCCTGCAAAAGCTCCTGGATGAGAACAAGCAAGTATTAGGAACACAGAAGAGATGAAGGACGTCTAACAGGTATAATACTGTGCACATAATAAGAATGTATTCAGACCCATTGTGCAGATCCTAAATGTCTTTAAAAATGACTACAAGTAATTTTCTTCTGCAATGTTGTATGCTAATGCAAGGGACAAGTTCAATGAACTTTATATTCTTTATTTTTTTATCTTTGGGTGGAACATTAAGAGGAATTACAAGTTAATGCATTTTTTTTTTTTCAATTCTTCAATGTATCTACTAGTAATAATGAAAAAAGACCTAAATGAAAAAAAAAAAACCTCTATGAACATAAGTTTAAATAGAATCTGGTCTAATTTCAATGTTTGCCAACTTGCATGCTTATTGGTCTTAAAATTAGTTTATAGCCAGGAGTAATACATTATTAAATGGAGATGGTGGTTTTCCAAAATAAATATAACTCGCAAGTGGAAAATATAACATAATCTTTCCCTGCAGCACCTCCACCACAAGAAGCACGTGCTTCTAATTTAACAGCTACACCCCACTACCAGCTATAGCTCCTCTGCACATTTAAAACAACTAAGCACTGCTACTCACCATTTACAGTAACCACAAAAAAAGAAAAATATCTGCCACGGAGGCAGTTTTCTGAAACAATAGCTTTTCAAGTGTTTTGCCTGACTTTTTTTTTTTTTTTTTTAACTGTTGCATCTCAAATATTATTTATTATTGCTGCTTTTTAAGTGTTTTCCCAGATGTACCAAAGTATGGCTCAAAAGAAGTGATTGTCTCAAAACGATTAAAGAACACATAAAAGCCAATCCAGCTGGAGAACGAACCCTGAACAATATATACATAGTTACAAATAACTACATCTCCTTGTAATTAAATGACAACAAGATCAAATCAGAAGCCAACATGACCACAAAGAAAATGACAAGGTTTTGTAAACCACCTTTTCTCTTATGAGGACTAGCCATTACCCACATAGTGACAACTAGGGGTGGTTGTACAGTTGTTAACGGTTATCAAACATAACTAAATCTCTAATTAATATGCCCTAGGTTTATGGGCAGCGTGGACAGATTTTATACAACATGTCCCTTAATACAATGGGAAACAGAAACCCTAATTGAGGCTTAAGGACACGATTTTCTAACCAGGTTCAGGAAAACATCACCCATTACTTTAGTTCCTGTATTACCTTTGTTGAATGAAACACATCTAAAAGATAAACTTTTGGGGTGATTAGTATTGTATGTTTCTTCCTGCCGAACCCTACCTACTTTTGGAAACCTCATCCATTCATCAGATTAAATCACACTGTTTCATTAAGCACATTAGAACTCCCTCTGCCAACAGGCCTAACCTGATGCATGTGAAAGGATTGGGTTGTTCAACAGAGCCATTTCTTTAGCAATGAGGCTAGATCTGTGCCAGGCAAGGAGCACTGCATCAAGCACAGCAAGATTTAAATCAACTCATACAATGTCATTCTTTGTGTGCTGACTTGGTTCAACACCAAATAGCTGAACTAAGTCGTTTAGCATATAAGGTTTGCTGTTTCTATACTTTACACAGCATGAGGTCCAAAGCTTTTTTCCCCCTTGCTTCCCCTTCTAATAGAAATGTTTAACTGAAATGACCTGACATTGATTCTGAATCTTGACTTGAATCTTCTGGCATTAAAGAAAGCAGCAACCACTAAAAGGCCAGATAATTCATATTTCACATTTTATAGGATCATTTAAATGAGTCACCCATAACTTCAAACACTTGCTTAGGTGTAGTGCATTTAAGAAATCCTGAATTGGAAGACGTAAGCTGTCGCCCAGGGATGTGTGGACAAGAAGGTCCATGATGTAAGAAGGACCCTGACCATGTACAGCCTTGTATGTCAGCATGATATAAGGTAAAATATAGAACAAAAAAGTATACACATTTCAGCTAGTGTCTTTAAATAAAGTGTTTGGTGTATGTGTTTTGGTGCTGGTTGGCAGGGATGGGGTTATTCTGATCCCTGCCAAATACGTGTGAGAATGTGACTGTTCCCAAATAAGATAATTGGTGTTAATTGGGAACAGCCACAGAGCATAAAAAGAGAGCTGGCAGGTCTATTAGAGAGAGGACTGCCAGGGAGCTGGTACTGTGTGTGTTTACTGGAAGTAAACGTGGGTGACTGGTAAATAGCTTAGCTGTCCGTTTAGGTAAAAACTCAGAGTGGTTTTGTTGGGGAAACAGCTTAGCCGTCCCAGCCCTTTAGTTAAGGAAAGCTGTGTTTAGTCTAGGACTGCAAGTGGAAGTAGGTTGTGTTTTGTTTCGTTTAAGTTTGTGTTTAATAAAAATGCTGAAACTGCAAGTTCTGCTGATTTAGAGAGAACGTGCAATAAAATCTGAAATCTCTCTGATGATAGAGAGAGGCTATATACTGCAATATATATATATATATATATATATATATATATATATTATATATTATATATATATATATATATATATATATATAAATAAAATGTATGCATATTCATGCCATACAATTCAAAGGGAATGCAAATATTTGTTCACTGGTTTCATACAAAGCCATTTTCTATCTGGCAGGCTTAAAGGGCAAGCATTGTGTAGTTCTATAGCCTTGTATAAAAATGATAAGTCACGCTATTTCTTAAATCTTCCATTTTTATTACTGGCCAACTGAACTGGCAAATATCTGCACAACAATTTGAGACAAATTGCAATTTGTGTTGCTAGTATAACATTATAAACTTTCCTAACACATCTAATCTAAATTATGTTTTTGAATGTCAGATCTGAGGTTTTCTCATTAGTTCTGGGGGAGGCTGAGTACAAAATATTTATTTTAGACTCCACAATCTAGATTCCAGTCTCCTCTCCAGTGAAAACAGAATGTGTCATCTACAGTTTTTTGTAAATGCATTGTTTCACACAAAGACGATTGAGCAAAAAGTGATGCCTAAGGATGCTTTGGGAATGTAGTGTATTTGTCCCATTTAAATTTTTTGTGAGGAGGGCAATTGTTTTGAATTAGTCATACAAATTAAACATTCTTTTAAATTTCAAATATCACTATTTCAATTAACACGGTTGACTAAAACACACACAGACCCAAAACAAGCTCCCTTATGGTTAAAATGTACTAGTTATTCAAAACAAATGTCCTTGATTAGTTATTTTGTTCAGATGGGAACGTCTTGTATGATGCGACTGACTTCGGGAAAGCTGTTTTCTAATTTCTGTATTTCTCCGTTGTTAAAATATTGCCTGCCTTTTATTCTATTTTCCATTTCTGCTTTTATGTATTTGGAATTTCCCTTTGGCTAAATTCCTCTATTACTTTTCCTGCATATTTTCAATGAAATGCCACAGACTGCTGTTTTAAACTGACATTAAGAGTTATTTTTTTCCTGTTCAGAGGCTGCTATTTGATTTGTTTGTCTCTTGAAAATTGTATATTTTTTGCTTCTGGCAAGATCATCAAATTTGTGCCATAGCTGTTTGTTCATAATTAGTAAGTAATCTGCACAAACAAGATGGTTTAACTGTGAGGCAGTTTTGTTATGCATGCGAAGGGGAGAAGAAAGCTGTCCTACGCCAGATGGTTGGTGTTCATACTGTAAATACCGAGTCCTAAAAGCCAATGGTCATCGCTGTGGTTCTGCTATTGTTATCAGAAGTGTTTAACAGATGATATGTAGCCCCTCTCCATTAACTTGGCTGTTTACAGAGGAGTCTGATGGTCTTGAATCTCAACATCCCAGCATCCATGAATAAGCCTCGTCGGGGATATGACACCCGATTACTTTGGGAATTTTTTATTTACAACAAGGGGTCTCTGCTGGAAATCTGTGTATTGAACGATGACTGGTAAAGGAACAAAAATTTGATGTGGACATCGAATAAAGCAATAATCAAAATGTCAGCTGTGGTGCTAACCTTTTTATTTCTTCTCCATTTTCTAAACTGGCTGCAAATTCAAACTGAGCTTAAAAAGTAGACCACTTTGAACTGTAACGAAATGCAATTGTGACAGCCAGGTAGATGGATTCTGGTACTCTAGCAATGGATAAAGTATGTTCAAGTTTCATCAGTATCCGTCCTCCCTCCTCAAAATGTCATAATTATAATAATGTACTTATTTTTTTGTTTAAGAAACTGTCTGCTTTAAGTTCTGCAAAAAGATAACACCAAACAATGAAATACTTTATTCTGTCCACACTATCAGTATTAAAGACCTTTTACACAATTTATTATATATATATATATATACACACCTTTATTTTTATATAGCACCTTTTATAGTTGACCACTATCACGAAACGCTTTACAGAGGTAGGATGTGAACTGTGCATTATATGCAGAGTCTATTACAGTAAGACATTGATTTTCATCTCATCTGCAGGATGGAGCACAAGGAGGTTAAAACGACTTGCTCAAGGTCGCACAATGAGTCAGTCAGTCAGTGGTGGGATTTGAACCGGTGACCTTCTGGTTATAAGCCCTGGACTATAACCAGGGGACCACACTGCCTCATAGATATTGCTAATGAGAATTTTTTTTTTTTTTTAAGCTTGTATTAAAGTCTCCATCCCTCCCTCTGAGCTTCAGTCTTGAAATTGAAAAATAAATACTTCCCATGAAACACACAATTAAAATTGTAGCCAGAGAATGGACAAAACAAACAAACAAACAAAAAATCTTTATACTTTTATTGCAAATAATATAGCAATTTGCACAAAGCTTTTCTAACCAAGTGAGGTAGTACATATTGCTAACAAAGGCATAAAATAGTATACAAGTTTATAAGGTCTCAACAT